>NC_142010.1:121084791-121384791 GCF_049901735.1 Notechis scutatus
TTATGGTCAAGAACTGAGCTGTGATCTGAAGGAAAACTAAGGGTGTTTAGAATCTCGAGTTAACCTTAGGGTTTTCCAGCCTGAGGACGTGGCTTCCTCAAGCACTCCCCCCCGCTTTAAGTCTCTTCCATAATAGCTGATATTTCCCACTTATATAGCTTTAGAAAGATCAGTGTGTTTTAAAAAAAATGTGAACAGCAGAGATAAGATTAGTGGCAGAACTGAGAAATTGCTTTTCCACCTTCTTTAGTTGAACATAGGCTAACAGCTCTTACATTGAACCTTACTATAGCTGCATCTGAGCTCTCCAAGGTCCTGAAAATGCTATAATCCCATTCTAAAATCTATAGCAAGGTTCAAAGATGGCAGGGCTTCAGCTCGGTGGGAGTCAAAGTATGGTCAAATTTAATTGCTCATAACTGTTGTTCCAGCTCCTGTGAGGCAGAAGCTTTTATGCCAAAGTGTCCTGATCCGTATGTGAGCATAGACAATACTGATCAGACCTGATTGGAATATGAATAGCACTTAGATACCGCTGCATAGTGGTTTACAGCACTCTCTGAGCAGTTTACAATGTCAGCATATTTCCCTCAATAATCTGGGTCCTCATTTTAACAACCTTGGAAGGGTGGAAGGCTGAGTAACTTCGAGCCTGTCAGGATCAAACTCCTGACAGTCAGAGCCTGCAATATTGTACTCTAACCACTGTGTTCTCAGAGCTCTTTAGTAGCTGGTCTTCTTGAGAATTGTTATTTATTTCTTGACAGACTATTACTCTCAATGGGCCCTTCTGAACTATCACAGCCATTTGGTTCTGGGTGTCATAGAATTGATGCTGTCATTAACTTTACTAATCTAAATTGCATAATGGGGTTGAAGGAAATTGGCTCCATTGGATCAAATTCTAGTGGATCTTGCACTTTATTAAAGTGCATCCGGGTGGATTTTATCAAAGCAGAAAGCACAATTAGTGTGAGGGGACCATGATATCCCCACTGTGGAACACCAAGAAGAAATACAGATAACCTTTGAGTTACAACAGCAAAGGAACTTAGTACAATTCCATTTGCTAAGTGAAATGGTTGTAAATTCTGATGTCATATGACTGGATTGTTTAGCAACCACAATTACAGCAATTCCAGTTGCTGTCATAACTCCAGGATTGTGCAGGTTGTTCAAGGGTCAATGCAACAGTTTCAGCGGGCCCAATACATCTACACGATGAATTTAACAAATGATCATATTTCTACATTGAGATGACAATTGAACACTTTCAATAGTTGTGTATTAAAGAGCACAACCCATTAAGAAGTTACAGTTCTACTCTGTCATCTTGCTTGATGTTGTTCAAATCCTCCCATTTCTGAAGACCTCCTTTAAATAGATATGAATCATCACCATACTTTGTATGCTCATTGAATGGTTTTGACTTTGGCTTTGACTACTGCATGTACCATTTTTTCTGATATAGTGAGTTTTTGCTGCAATGGATCATGTGCTTCAATACCAATTGATGCAGATCTGGATGCTCATTTAAATGTGGAATTTCGGCTTTCACAAATATATTATAATCTTGTGGTCTTGGCTTGTCTACTTCATCAAGCCATAGCAGACAATGCAAATAAAGTAGAATCCACTTTTGAAATTCTATATTGAGCACATAAGCAATACACCTGCAAAGAGATCAAATGTTCCAATGAAGTACACAATGAACAACTTTATTTTCAAGTTGACTACTCCTGTGATTAAATCTGGCTGATCATTTGGCTGCTGATTCAAAAAAAGATGCTGTCATATTTCTGTCCAGTTTGGATTGGATTGCATGTCATTGTAATAAAAAATGAAACATTGCCATACTTCCTTATATACATCATAGCATCTTGACATTGCTCCATCATATATCTTGGTCCATCAACAAATGTTGAACAGAGAATAATGCACCTTCTGAAATCATCATCATCATCATCATTCAATACATCAGTCAGGTTTCTATATATTGTTGAACTCAAGGTCGCATGATTCATTTGGACATAACTCAGCCCCTTGTCCTCAATCTTAGCAGCCACGTCAAACATGTTTTGTTAGAATAGACGTCCTCTTAGAAGGTTATTAAACTCATTCTCATGGTGCATTATTCGATATGCATAATAACAAGCACTGCCATTAGTTTCTTGTTCATCATTTGGAGCTGGTGATGCCAGCCATTGTCTCCAAGAGGAAAGAAAAATGTGTTGAAAGGTATCTTTGGAGCAATGGGAGTTTGAAATTATTTGCAACCCATCTCTTTGTTCCCAACATAATGTGGCATGATGTTGGTTCAATTTCAGTGTTGTTTGGTATAACGATGGCAACTTCATAGTCAGTATATTACATCATCTCTCAGATTCAAATGTTGGTCTCCAGGAAGCTTTGGTATGTTTTAAATTTATTCTTTTGCAAATCGAAGGGACACAATGTCCAGGTTTTGGTTGTTGTTGTAGTTTCTCCAATTGAAATTATTGTGAACTATACTCATTCTCAATTCTATCCTGACCTGAGGATCCATGATGTAAATTGGTTTTCTGTTTTGGGTCTGGCATTAAATGTCCATTGTAATTATTGATTTGCCCTTGAATAATTGCAGACATGTTCCATCTATTCTTTGTTGAAAGGACTTTTTTTGACATCAGAGGCTTTTGTTTTGTCTGATGTTTTTCCTGAACTCATTTGCAATAGATTCTTTATTGCTATATAAATTAAGATCATTAGATAGAGATTGCAAATTGCCTATCCTGATATTTGTCTTCGCAGAAATTGGTAGTTTCTCTATAGAATAGAAACAGTGAGAGTGAAGGCAATCTTTAGCCATGCCACCAACTTCAAAAAAAAATACATAGTGAAAATCATGTATTTTGCCTCAGTCTTTCTCTGCTGAGGTCTTGTTTAAAGTGGATATTGTTATATTGAGGAATTCCTGCAGTAATTAGTGATTGTCACATATTCTGTAATTGATCTTCCCTTTCCTCCTCTATCTTTTCTTGTCTTCTCATTCTGTTTTTGTGATTCTGCAGTCATGCAACCCTTTCCTTCTCTAATTCCTCTCTTCTCCTCATCACATCATGAGACATTGGGTGTCATCTCTTGACCATGTTGTCTCCCTCTCTTTCCACATGGGATAATTATGGTAATGACAATTTAATTAAATTAATTTTTTGTTCTATTAGTATGTTGACTTTCTCACCTCAGAACAATTTAGTATCCCTGCTGTCTTATCCACTGAGTTGTAAGAAACTCTCTAAAGACAGTTTAAATATAGGATCACATGGCTTTCTGAAGGCTAGGGTAGGACTGGTCTACCTGATATTTGGTGGCTGAAGAGGGGCCAGTTTACATGCAATTTTAGAGTCAGAAGCACATAAAGCAAAAAAAAAACAAAAACCCAACCAAACAAACTAGGCCTTTCTTCATACCCTTTAAAGTTGTTCCTTTTTGAAGAGCCACATGATGAATCAATTCCTTGCTGCTGGGTTGGGGAGGGAGCAAGGGATTTCAAGACTGACTTGGAGATTGTTTTGGAACATTGAAAATGAAGTTCACATGACTACAGGAGCAGCATAGCAGCACCCAGTAGCAATGAAGTAGGCACAACTTTCCAGTATTCCCTTGAGAGTTGTGGATCCTGGATTTTGGACTCATAGCCCATCTGAGGGACCTTGGTTCAAAAAGTGCTATCCTGTGATGCACCATTTAGCTCAGTTAAAGATCATGACGATGACAGTTATAATATTACATAGAGTAGAGTTTTTCATACCAAGTTGGCACTTATTCTTTTGACAAACTGCCATCATAAATCCTCTTATATAGCCTTCCACATCTCTATATGTGAGGAAAAATGCTATCTACAAGGAAAAATAGATTTGAAAAATAGAGAGATAGATCAAGTGTGAGTGTATATATGTGTGTCTGCTTTGAGCTATATGATCATTACTCATTATTCACATTCTCCTTTTTCATCAAATGGAAAAAAATCACCCAAATTTCAACTCACTGTTTTGTTTTGTTTTTTAAATTCTTTTATTGCTTTTAAAATGACAGAAAAAAATGACAAAGATAAAAATACATGTACTGCCAAAGAAAAGCAAAAAAACAAAAACAAAACCAAACACAAAGAAAGTTTTTCACTGTTTCTCTTTAATATAGAGATCTAGTTAATAGAGATAGTCATTTTAGCCTTGCTTTATGGATACTTATAGCCTGATGGATAGTCTTATTTGGTAGCCTTAATGTCCTAATCTTATTTATGCTACTCATTTCTTCATTTTTTTTTTCTGGAGATGGGTTAGTGCCTTGGCCTATGTACATAGAGTTTTATTCTTCACCTTAGTAACAACCATGGGGGGGAGACCTTGGAGCTGTGAAGAAATAATTTGTTATTCAAAAAAGAAGTCTGAATAGGAGCCAGTTTGATATAAAGTTGTTCAAAGAAAACTGTCATTCCTGTTTCTACAACTTTTGTATAGATTGTATTTTTTTGACTTCCGGAATAAACCTATGCCACCCAGAGTCATTAGCTGAGATGAGCGGCTATGAAAATTTAAACATATATGTAAGCAAGTAAGTAAGTAATAAATGTGGCCTATGACACTGAAAACTTTGTAACACATTATGATTTTGAACTTAGGAATAAGATTTCTTCTGGCATCTTCAGTTTGTTTTCAATAGCAGGAGTTCATAAGAAATGCCCCTTTGAGGCTTTCAGTTTTATTTCCAGTTTTGTGTAATACAACTATTGCTGTCCCCTTTGAATCTGGTTAGGTTTCCTATATCCTAATTAGATATAATTACTACTATTAAGCAAAGATTAAAATGATTTTAAACAGCACAATGTTAATCAGGGCCTTTAAAAATACTCTTCTGTTTAGTTGAAATCAGCTATAAATGCTGTAGAGAATGTTGTGGGAGGTAGAAAATTATCGAGCTAATTAAAAAGAACAACTGCATTGCTCTGACAAATTATGCTTTGAAAAGTATGCTGCCTCGTATCCATGAGTAACAGGTCACATTCCCTTGTAAGTGTTTGTCTAAAGCAGCCATTTCCCAGTTATGGAATTTATTTATTTTATTTATTTATTTATTTGATTTGTCAATTGTTTACAAGATAATAAGTACAAGTGTATACATAGTTGTGAATATATGAAATGGGTACATATAAGAAAAATATAAAAGAATAAGAGAAACAATAGGACAGGGACGGTAGGCACGTTGGTGCGCTTATGACGCCCCTACAGACCTCTTAGGAAAGGGGTGAGGTCAATAGTAGACAGTCTAAGGTTAAAGTTTTTGGGGTTTGGGGAAGAGACTACAGAGTCGGGTAGAGCAGGGGTCCCCAACCACCGGGCCGCGGACCGGCACCGGGCCGTGGAGCACTCTCTACCGGGCCGCAAAGAATTTTTTTTTTTAAAAATGGTGGCTTTCTTCACCTTCGGTGAATGCTGCTGGGATCAGGGATCAAGGACACAAATGAAAGAAGGGGAGGGAGGAAGCAACCGAAGCCTGTCCTGCTCTCTGGGTCAGCTCTCTCAGTCTCTCTCTCGCTCCTCCACCAGCACAGGAAGAAACTGCTTCAAAGAAGCAGGGGGCTTTTCCTGTCGCCAAGCGCCCGTTTCTCCCCACCCCACCCCGCGCGCCCGCCCGCTGCTGGGTTCAACCCAGTGCTCCGTTCTGCCTGCCTGCCTGCCTTCGTTAATGGTTGAATCGGAACAGCTTCGGCTGAGTAAAAGAGGCGAATAGTTATTATTCTCAGCGAAGCTGCTCCCAAACAACCAGAAACTAAGGCAGGCAGGCAGGCAGGCAGAACGGGACACTGTGGATTGAAGCGGGCGGGCGGGGTGGGGTGGGGGTGAAACGGGCGTTTCGGAATAGCTGCGGCGACAGGAAAAGCCCCCTCCTTCTCTCTCCCCCGGTCCTTGCAAAAATTTTCTGCTTGAAACCGGTCCCTGGTACAAAAAGGTTGGGGACCACTGGGGTAGAGTATTCCAGACATTGACCACTCTATTGCTGAAGTCGTATTTCCTGCAATCAAGTTTGGTGCGGTTTACTCTGAGTTTGTATCTGTTGTGTGCTCTTGTGTTGTTATGGTTAAAGCTGAAGTATTCATTGACAGGTAGGACATTGCAATGTATGATTTTATATACCATGCTTAAGTCGGACCAAGACGGCGTAATTCGAGGTTTTCTAGTTTTAGAATTTCGAGTCTGGTGGCGTAAGGTATTCTATAACGGGTAGAAGAGTGGAGAACTCTTCTTGTGAAATACTTCTGGACTTTCTCGATTGTGTTAATATCACATACATGATAAGGATTCCAGACTGATGAACTGTATTCGAGTATTGGTCTAGCAAATGTTTTGTATGCTCTGGTTAGTAGTGAGATATTACCAGAGAAAAAGCAACGTAGGATTAGGTTAACAACTCTTAATGCCTTTTTGGCTATGTAGTTGCAGTGAGCTCTAGCACTTAGATCATTAGAGGTGAGTATTCCCAGGTCCTTTACAGAGCTTGGGTCATCAACAAGATCTTGACTATTCAGCTTGTATTTTATTTTCTGATTTTTTTACCAATATGTAAGACAGAGCATTTATTTGTTGAGATTTGGAGTTGCCATATGTTAGACCACTCAGATACATAGTCTAGATCTTTTGAAGGGTAGTAGTATTGTCTGTGGTATTGAACAGCTTTACATCATCAGCGAAGAGAACGCAATTGCTCTTGATATGATCACAAAGGTCGTTTATGTAGATTATGAAGAGAGTTGGTCCTAGAACACTGCCTTGGGGAACACCACTATTGACAGGTACTGGATTTGATAGGGCGTTCCCAATTTTGACCATTTGTTGTCTGTTTGACAGGAATGCTTCTATCCAATTATTCAGTTGTCCAGAGATACCATAAGATTTTATTTTTAGGAGTAGTTTGTCGTGTACCACTGAATCAAAGGCTTTGCAGAAGTCTATGTAGATTGCGTCTATTGCTTTGCCCTGGTCGAGTTGTGTAGTCCATATGTTTTTGCAGTGTAAGAGTTGCAGATTACAGGATAGTTTTTTCTGAAACCAAATTGTTTATTGGAGAGTAGGTTGTTTGTCTCTAAATGGAGGATGATGGATTGGTTAATAATTGATTCCATGACTTTACAGGTGACGCAGCATAAGGAGATTGGTCTGTAATTTTCAACTTGGCTTGGGTCTCCCTTTTTGAAGATGGGAATGACTGTGGCTTGTAACCATAGGTTGGGCAAGGAGCTGGTTCTGAAAGATTTTTCAAAGATTATGCTTAGAGGTTTGGCTATGGCAGCGGATAGTTTTCTTAAGAAGTAGGCACATATTCCATCCGGTCCAATAGATAGAGATGGTTTTAGGTTGCGTAGTGCTTTTTCAACGTTGTCTACTGTAAAATCGATATGTATTAGATCATTATTGTTGTCTGTGGTACGGCTAGGAAACATTGGGCATGATCCATTACTGTTTACAAACACTGAGCGAAGAATGTATTAAAGATGTTGGCTTTAATGGTGTCGTCGCTGCAGTCTTTACCATCAGGTCCTATCAAGGGAGGGATGGACCTTGAGTCTTTTAGTTTGTTGTTTACAAAATTGTAAAAAGCCCGGGTGGAATTGGTGCTTAGAAGGTTTTCCTCTTGTTTAATGTGGTAATTGGTGCATTCGGTCTTTATCTGGTGGCATAAATTTTTGTATCGGTTTTTGAAATTAGCAACGTGACCAGATTTGTTTTTCCGCCAGAGTGATCTCTTTTTGGATTGAAGTTTTCTTATTGATATGGGTAATCTGCTTTTTTGTTTTGTTTTTGGAGTTGTTGTTGGAACATATAGTTTGATGACTCTTTTGACTTCAAGTAAAAATATGTTGTAATGGTCTTCAACAGTATTGCATCCAGTGAATAGAGATTGCCAATCGAGGGATGAGAGATCGTTATCTATAAGATCATAGTTGCCTTTTTTGAAGTTACAACTAGGGATGACATCGTTGTGGTGATTTTTGTGTGGACGTATGTTGAGGCAAAAGTCAATCATATTGTGATCACTACTGGAAAAGGGTTCTTTGGTTTGTATTCGTAAATTAAATTCAAACTATTGCAGAAGATGAGATCGAGGCAGTTGTTCAGTCTAGTGTTGTTGGTTACTAGTTGTTCAAGACCTAGATTTGTAATAGCATTGAAGAAGGTTGTGTGTATGATTTCAGTTGTACAATTATTTAGTGTCCAGTCAATATGAGGTAGATTGAAATCTCCAAGAAAGATAAAAGGGTATGGGCAGGATGTAGCCCATGTTAGTAGTGTATTTAGCTTGTTTACATGTTCGATGTCATAATCAGGTGCTCTGTAACATAGTAAGAATCGAATTGTGATATTTAAGGATAGTTCACAGATGATGGTTTCAGGAAGGGCAAGCTCCTGGGTAACTTGGATATTTTTAGATGTAAGGATTTTTATAGAATATAGCAACACCACCTCCTCGACGATTTTCACGATCTGATCGGTAAACATGATAGTCTCTTACTGTGGTAATGGAGTCGGGGAGAGATGCATTGAGCCATGTTTCACAGACAAATATAATGTCGAAGTTAGCCATATTTAAGAGGATGAGAAATTCAGGTATTTTATTCACGAGGCTTCTTGCATTGAGTATTGAGTATTGAGTATTGAGAATTAAAAGACCAGGCTGAAATACTCAGATTCCTATCACATCACAACCATGCAAACTTACTGAGGTATAGAAAAAGTTGGCGTGAAGAAGTCCCGTTTAACCTAAAATAATGTTGAAATCACATGAAATTCTGAAGTCTCCTGTGATCTTGGCAAATTTGAATGAGATTTCAGTATACTTTTTTTAAAATATGCAGATGAGGAGTAATTGCATTTGGAAAAAATTGCCAACTCTAGACATATAGGAACATGCAGATCAGAAATTGAGTTGACATGTGTACGTAAATAAAGGTCCATGACCTGATGAGCTCTCAGAATGCTTCATAAACTTACTAGGGGCCATGAAAATAATAGCTCTATCTACTTTGGTAGCTGTTGAAATTTGTTATCCATATTCTTTTGAGAAGGGAGCTGTGAGTCCTGTGACAAGGAATAGTGGTAAATTGTCCTTTTGTTCAGGGGTGAAATTCAACATTTTTCCCTACTGGCTTTGTGGGCATGGCTTGGTGGACCTCAGTCTCTAAAAGGAAGAAGGTGGGTGGGTGTCGGCGGAGCCAATCGATTCAAATCGTCCCTACCACCTCTCCCGAGGTGGTGCAAGGTGATTCAATTTGACTCCTGCTTTTGTTCCTCTCTTCTTCAACCATAAGCTGCAGTGAAGGGCTGCTAGTTGTTGGACTGGAATGGAGAAATGGGATGCTTTGATATGCCTTATTGGCAATGCCATGTGCCTTTGTGGATCCATTTAGGATTTCTAAGCTTTTATGCCTCTTTCAGCACGAAGATCTATACATTCTGAGACACTGAAGAAGTTTGCATGCAGTGCTGTAGGCTCCTCTGGTTGCATTACAGGGTTTCGTGGTCTCTCTTGATGACCCAGTTTTTTTGAAATGCATAAAGTCTTTGCATTATTAATATTCATCATTAGCTTTACCAATTTTGAATGTTTTTACTTGCAATCTTAATCCTTTTAATGTTTGATTTTGTTCTGAACCAAGTAGCTGACACTATAGCAAGTTCAATAAAATGAACGATAAATAAATAAAAAAGCTAGCCACCAATATTTTATTTATTTATTTTATTTATTTATTTTTGTCAATTGCTTACAAGATAATACGTATAAGTAAAAACATAGTTATGAACACATGGATACATATAAGAAAAATAAAAAAATAAAAGAAACAATAGGACAGGGACGGTAGGTACGTTGGTGCGCTTAAACACACCCCCTACAGACATCTGAGGAAAGGGGTGAGGTCAATAGTAGACAGTCTAAGGTTAAAGTTTTGGGGGTTTGGGGAAGAAACCACAGAGTCAGGTAGAGTATTCCAGACATTGACCACTTTGTTGCTGAAGTCGTATTTTCTGCAATCAAGTTTGGTGCGATTAACCTTGAGTTTGTATCTATTGTTTGCTCTAGTGTTGTTATGGTTGAAGCTGAAGTATTCATTGACAGGTAGGACATTGCAATGTATGATTTTATATACTATACTTAGATCGGACCGAAGGCAGCATAGTTCTAGGTTGTCTAGGTCTAGAATTTTGAGTCTGGTGGCATAAGGTATTCTGCAACGAGTAGTGAAGTGGAGAACTCTTCTTGTGAAATATTTCTGGACTTTCTCAACTGTGTTAATATCAGATACATAATGTGGGTTCCAGACTGATGAGCTGTACTTGAGTATTGGTCTAGCAAATGTTTTGTATGCTCTACTTATTAGTGTAATATTATCAGAGAAAAAGCTATGTAAGACTAGGTTAACAACTCTTAACGCCTTTTTGGCAATGTAGTTACAGTGGGCTCTAGCACTTAGATCATTAGAGATGAGTACTCCAAGATCCTTGACAGAGTTTGGATCATCAACAAAGTCTTGACTATTCAGTCTGTATTTTATTTTCTGATTTTTTTGCCAATATGTAGGACAGAGCATTTATTTGTTGAGATTTGAAGTTGCCATTTGTTTGACCATTCTGATACATAGTCAAGGTCCTTTTGAAGGGTAGCAGTATCGTCTGTGGTGTTGAATAGCTTTACATCATCAGCAAAGAGAACACAGTTGCTCTTAATATGATCACAGAGGTCATTTATGTAGAGTATGAAAAGAGTTGGTCCTAGAACACTGCCTTGGGGGACAGCATTGTTGATAGGTACAGAATTTGATAGGACACTCCCAATTTTGACCATTTGTTGTCTGTTTGACAGGAATGCTTCTATCCAGTTATGCAGGTGTCCAGAGATACCGCAAGATTTTAGTTTTAGGAGCAGTTTGTCGTGTACCACTGAATCAAAGGCTTTACAGAAGTCTATGTAGATTGCATCTATTGCTTTGCCCTGATCAAGTTGTGTAGTCCATATGTTTTTGCAGTGTAAGAGTTGCAGATTACAGGATAGTTTTTTTCCTGAAACCAAATTGTTTATTAGAGTGTAGGTTGTTTGTTTCTAAGTGGAGGATGTTGGATTGGTTAATAATTGATTCCATGATTTTACAGGTGACACAGCATAAAGAGATTGGTCTGTAATTTTCAACCAGGCTGGGGTTTCCCTTTTTGAAGATGGGGATGACTGTGGCTTGTGACCATAGTTTTGGCAAGGAGCTGGTCCTGAAAGATTTTTCAAAGATTATGCTTAGGCTATGGCAGTGGATAGCTTTTTAAAGAAGTAGGCACATATTCCGTCCGGTCCAATGGATAGAGATGGTTTTAGATTGCATAGTGCTTTTTCAATATTGTCTTCTGTAAAATCGATATGTATTAGATCATTGTAGTTGTCTGTGGTTCGACTAGGAAATACTGGGCATGATCCATTGCTGTTTACAAATACTGAGCCAAATAATGTGTTAAAGAGGTTTGCTTTGATGGTGTCGTCGTTGCAGTCTTTACCATTAGGTCCTTTCAGGGGTGGGATGGACCTTGAGTCTTTTAGTTTGTTGTTTATAAAATTGTAGAAAGCATGGGTGGAATTGGTGCATAGAAGGTTTTCTTCTTGTTTAATGTGATAATTGGTGCATTCAGTTTTTATCTGGTGGCATAAATTTTTGTATTGGCTTTTGAAGTTGGCAACGTGACCAGATTTGTTTTTCCACCAAAGTGATTTCTTTTTGGATTGAAGCTTCCTTATTGTTTTGGGTAATTTGTTTTTTCTGGGTTTGGGAGTTGTTAATGGTACATATAGTTTAATGACTCTTTTGACTTCAAGTAAAAATATGTTGTAATGGTCTTCTACAGTATTGCATTCAGAGAATAGAAATTGCCAATCAAGGGATGAGAGATCGTTGTTTATAAGATCATAGTTGCTTTTTTTGAACTTATAATTGGGGATTCCGTCGTTGTAATGATTTTTGTGTGGACTTATGTTGAGACAAAAGTCTATCATGTTGTGGTCACTGTTGGAAAAGGGTTCTTTAATTTGTATTCCGTAAATTGAATTCAAACTATTGCAGAAGATGAGATCGAGGCAGTTGTTAAGTCTAGTTTTGTTGGTTACTAGTCGTTCTAGTCCCAGATTTGTTACTGCATTGTAGAAGGTTGCATGTGTGGGTTCAGTTGTACATTCGTTAAGAGTCCAGTTAATATGAGGTAGATTGAAGTCACCAAAAAAGATAAAAGCGTGTGGGCAGGATGCTGCCCATGTTAGTAGTGTATTTAGCTTGTTTACATGTTCAATGTCATAATCAGGGGCTCTGTAACATAGTAAGAACTGAAATGTGATATTTAAGGACAATTCACAGATGGTGGTCTCAGGAATAGCAAGCTCTTGGGTAACTTGTATATTTTGTAGATGTAGGGACTTTTTATAGAAGATAGCAACACCACTTCCTCTACGAATTTCACAATCTAATCGGTAAACATGATAGTCTCTTACTGTGGTAATGGAGTCAGGGAGAGATGCATTGAGCAATGTTTCACAGACAAGTATGATGTCAAATTTAGCTTTATTTAGTAAGAGGAGAAATTCAGGTATTTCTTCTTGCATTGAGTAGCTTGCATTTAAGGCCAGTTGTGGTTGGAATAGAGGTAATTGAAGTCATTTTTTCTATTTTCTTTTAATGGAGAAAAGTGGCCAATGATATTTTATAAGCCTGTTCTGCTATGATCATTGATAAAAGCAAAATGTTTCAGAGGTAATTGCAACTGTTTAGACAGGATGCCAGCTCTCTAAATCTGCCTAAAGCCTGCATTGGTAGGCTAAGCTGTAATTTAAAGTTTGGAAATTGCAAGTGACTTCTCGAAAGCATATTGATAGCAGCACTGAAGCATCTGTAGGATTAAATGGATAGGCAATAGGTTAGACCAAAGAATATTAAACTATCTTTCCTTTTAAAGTAGTGCTATCAGTGTTTTTTCCCTGTTCCTCTGAATCAGCATATTGTTCATAATATCTCATTTTTAGTAGAGAAAAGAAAGGACCTCAGTTCAACTATCTTGTTAAAAAACCCGTTCTGCTTGAAGTGCTACCAAATGAAAGACGTTTACTTTAAATTAGCCCACAGCGGCACTTAAGTGACCCTGAACAAAAGTACAAGTATTTGGTGAATATCGGAAAAATTTTGCGGGATCACAAATGTTTAGCTTAATATCTTAGCTGACAAAGTTGTTGATTCTTCTTATCTATCATCTTATAGCAGGGGTGTCAAACTCACATCATCACGGCGGCATCACATGGCGTATCGGGACTTCCCCCCCCCTTTGCTAAACCAGGCATGGGCGTGGCCAGCCTGTGACGCATCTGGCCCACGGGCCAGGAGTTTGACAGCCCTGTCTTATGGGAAGCACCAGTTCTGAGATAGTTCTCACTTTTAATTATCATATTCTCACTCTCAGGAGCTGATTATGGTAGCTTTGAGCACTGTGATCCAAGATGCTCCTTACTTTATGTTGATGAGGTCCACACGAGGCCTCTAATCTTACTAGTGCTGCAAGGCCAAATTTCCTATTTACTGCCACAGCCACTGCCAGAAAGGTTCTGGGAATGTCTGGTCTCTTGCTATTTAGAAGATTTTGTAGGTGCAAACAACAAGTTGTGCTTCTTCTAACCAATCACATATTCTGCAGCCTGCCTCACCAGTTGTATCATTGGCAGTATCTGCAGCCTTTACAACATTTATAACATTTGGCATTGATTTGAGGTTTCAGAACCAAAGTTCTGGCTGCATCTGCTTTCTGCATTAGCTAAAATGGATCTGTTAAGATGACCATCTGCATTTCACTTCTACAGTATCGGATTAGTCATTGTTGTCATCCCAGTTAGGATTTCATCAGCTTTCTCATTAGAGGACACCAGTCACACGCTGAACAATTGCTTTGCATGATGAAGGCATTTGGAATTAAAGATACAAATGGTCAATTGTCCCTTTTTACAGTTCATCCATTATGTTACTTCCCATTCCCATTTACGGGCTCTGAACTTGGTCGAAGAAATTTGGCAGTGACAGCACTAATTCCTCTCAAAAGATAGAGTTTATGTTAATCTGCCAATTATATCGATGGCTTTCTTTTCTAAGCCAGCCATTAGTATTGAGTGCTTTCTCCAGTTCCTGCAGGGAATTAGGCCGTTTGGGCTCCTATCTCTTTACTATTGGAATAGGCTTTCATTAATACATAATAATACAATAGTAATAGATGAGCACAGAGATGATGATGATGATGATATCATCTGAATATCTTATCTGACCCTGATCCACGGTGGCGCAGTGGTTAGAATGCAGTACTTCAGGCTACTTCTGCTGCCCGCCGGCTGCCTGCAGTTTGGCAATTCAGATCTCACCGGGCTCAAGGTTGACTCAGCCTTCCATTCTTCTGAGGTGGGTAAAATGAGGACCCAGATTGTTGGGGGCAATAGGCTGACTCTGTAAACCGTTTAGAGAGGGCTGTAAAGCACTGTAAAGCAGTATATATGTCTAAGTGCTATTGCTGTTATCTGTAACTGTGGGTAATTGAGTAGCATACAATAAGAGACTATAACCTATGGCTTTCTGTCATCCTCTCATGTGAGTTTCTAAGCACACATAATATTCTTTTAGTGTAGAAGTTAGGAGTAGAAGACAAAGCATGTTTTATAAGCACAAGAACATTCTCATGAGAAATGAGGTCACTTGCTGTGCTGATGAAGTGGGAGGAGATAGCTGGTGTATTAAAAGAGAAACCACTAGGAAAGTGAGGAAAAGAGATCATTGGTAATCCTAAACAGATTAGACAGTTTTGAACTGTTGAAAACTTGCTAGTTCCATGGAAGACAGGGGCAAGATGTCTGAAGTGCAGCTATTTGGGATCTGGAGACCTGCTGAAGAAGAGACAGGGACAACAAGGGACACATATCCTTGCTACGGGTTTCTTTTATGGAAAGCTGGAGTGAAAGATCACATCCGGACACACCAAGAATAAATTTATTTATTTATACAGTATTTCATATTCCTTAATCATCCATCTCCCTCTGAAAGGGGCTCTTGGTGGGTGCTTGCCAGCTAGCATAATTACCCTTTTATTTTTTTTACAATTAAGAAGAAGAACATTCTATACTAAGGCACACATATTGTTAATGTTGTAGACTAAATACATATTCTGTAGAGAGATGGTTAACTTAAAATTCATTGGAGAGTATTCTATTCTAATTTATCCTATCCTATCCTAAATCCAGGCTTTGGTTTATTGCTCTATTGCTGCTTCATTACTGCTTATCAGAAAAGTAAGAAAGTGGGAGAAAGTGAAGATGTTTTGATGTAAGGCTTTCTGTATTCATTTACATGCCTGAAAACCAGAATAAGAACTTGCGTTGTTTTGCTAATGAAAGATATCAAAATTCCTAAGAAAGGCCATCAGGGCCTTCACATAATCTTCCGCACATTCCCTTCTAATGAAGTTCAGGATCTTGCACTTTGAGGAGGGTGATTTCTACAAAAGGTCCTCTGTAATTCTACAAAGTTGCATTGTTGGCTGACTCTTTATGGGCACATTATAGTGTACATGTCTCTGAATATGTACTTAATCCCTTAAGGCAGGGGTGTCAAACTCATGTCGTCATGGCGGTGTCATGTGATATATTGGGACATCCCCCCCTTTGCTAAATGGGCGCGGCCATGGCCAGCATGTGATGCATCTGGCCCGTGGGCCGGGAGTTTGACAGCCTTGCATTAAGGGGCATACATAAACAACTTGCTTTAATAAAACTTGGTATTTAATTAAAACAGAGAAGTAAATCTATGAAAAAATAGATAATCCTGGAATTTTTACCAAAATTCTAAAAGAGAGAGCTGCACTTTCGTAATGCTGTGCTTTCATAAGTCATGCTGATGATTTAGTGATGCTTCAGTTTTTCCCCCATTGTGGCTTATTACAACTGCATCTCTCTGTTCTTCTTAACAGTATTGACATTTTGTTGTCTTTTTCCCCTCCACGCATGAATAAAATAGAGTTTCCAAATCGCTTGGGTGAATCCACTGTCATCAACTTGTTCTAAACCTAGGAACAAAATTTCCTCTTTGTCATGTTTAAAGATGCAGCACAGTTTGAAGCCATGATATATTTCTTAAAAGCAGATTTTGTACTAATACGCTGTAGGCATTTGGGATAAATTATTCCAGTTATCTCTTATTTTTTGTCAGAAGTTTTTATCTTTAGGGTATCATTTAGATTTGTCATGGCTGAAATAAAGAAGGCTATAACTAGGAGATCTGCAGGATTTCTGCTCCAGAGATGAATCAGCAGAGATCAATAATGGCTTTTTATTATCCATAAAGCCTGGTAAACATTATCCTTTTTGACAATGAAAGTAGTTTAACTTATGCCCTGTAGCTAATGAGAAAGGAAACAAGGTGTGTGAAATATATGAAATTACTTTTATGGACTGTTTTCATCTAGTTTCATATTTCTGTGGTTTACTACATCGGTCCTCCTGTTAAGAGTGTTCATCATTGGACCCAGCTGTAACAGCATGATTTTCAACTAGTCTCCAACATTCCCTTTTTAGGAAAGGTTCTTGAGAAGGTGGTAGGCCTGTAGCTCCAAAGGGCTCTAAGGGACGCAATGTATATGGACCTATGGCAGGTGGGGTTCAGACCAGGGTATAGCACTGAGATGGCATTGGTCAAGCCTGTACATGACCTATGGCAGGCACAGGATGGGGATAATTGTTTCTATCTTGGCTCTCCTTTGTCTTTCTGTGGCTTTCAATGCTATCAGTCATAGGATCCAATCTGGGTTGGTCACTGGGACCAGAGGTTAAATCTTCTAAGCTTTCGGACTAGTACCCATCATATTTCTCACATTTTCCTGTGACAAATTTCCTGAGGATGCTCCAGCACGAGTCTGAAAGCTTGGAAGACTTAACTTCTGGTCCCTGTGACTGATCCACATTGGGTCCTACAATAATATCCTAGGACATGTATATTTGCCTTCATTCATGACTGTCAGTCATGGTAGCCATCCAGAATGAGAGGTACTATAAAAAACATTAAAAACATATAACCCGACACCGGCGATAGCACCCCCACCACCAACGCCCAGAAACCCGGGCGCAGCGGCGGGCAGGGCGGAGAGCGAAGGCGCGCCCCGCCCCGGGGGGGCGCGAGGCGAGGGGAAAAGGGGAAGCAGACAGGGACAGGAAGCCAGGCGCCGCCCACACATCCACAGGGCGGACCCCACTTGGGCTTTTTCCCCTTACGCCCAACAAAGAGAGGAAGAAAAAGGAACAAAAGTACAGAAAGAAAGGTTAGAAAGATAAAGAAGAAGCTTCTGATTTCCTTTGCAGCAAATACAAGTATTATTACAAAGTTTCCTATTCTTGATTATAAAAAAGCTCACTTTTTCTATTGTCCAATTGTTTTGGTAATCATCAAAACCACAAGCCATAAGTGCATTTTTCTGTTCCATGCAGAATGTCTATAAAGGGTTTCCATGAGCCATTAATGTAGATACTAAGTTTTCTATAATCACAGAAGTTAATTTAGCATCTCTGCAAGTCTCATCATCTTCATCAATCATTCCTTGTGGGCAGTGTTGAACCTTTCTACTTTGAAGTATATAATAATATTGCTACAATTACCATATATAAAAACAAAGTTCCATTACTTTTTTTCCAGCTGACCATTAGCTCCAAAAGAAAAACTTTGATTTCAATTGTACCAGAATCTTTAAAAACCTCTGAATTAATGTATATATTTGTATCCAATTTTTAAGAGGTCCACCAAACATGATAAAATATCCCTTTTGTGTTGTTCACATTTCCACCAAAGATTCAAAGTACCTTTATATAAATTCTAGACAATTTCTGTGGTGACAAATGTCAACAATAACACATTTATTTTTTAAAAAATCTGATTTTTAGTGCTTAGGAGCTTTCCATCTATAAGCATCCTTAATGGAGCCTGTTATAATCAATAATTTCACCATTTTTGCTGGTAGAATCTTAGTAGCAGACCAGAAAGTTACTTAGTGGTGATCCTGCCTTCTTAAGCATGCCATACTTAGGAAATTTAAAAAGGGATAATTCCAAGTGGATGAACCATGATTCAAAAGAGCTAACTTTTTGGCTGTGAATTGTGAAAGAATAGGATTTAACCTGTTAAGTTCTCCATTTAGCTGCTCCGAGCATCCAGAGAGTGGGGAGGTGCTTAGTCTCTGCTTGGATAGGCTGGGCTTATTTGAATAGGATGCTGGCTCCTCCCTAGCGTCCCCCATTTTAGTTCAGCCTTTGGTGTGATAGGCAGCTTATCCTTGGCCGGAGCAGGAACATTTCAGGTTTGATTAGTTAATCAGTATTCTAAATTCTTTGACCATCTTTCTCAATTCCGAGAGCAAATTGGTAAAAAAAAGAAAAAAAGGGAAGCTGTCGGAACAAAGCAGATCACTTTGGCGATTGGGCCAATTGCCACCCACAGCTATCGTAATTTGCCACTTGTTTTTGGCAGCTGCATTTTCCCCAGAGATCACACTTTGAATGTTGGTGTTGCATTGTTGTCTCTGCCAACCTGCTTCAAATTAACATTTCATCACAGCACAGCAGCTACTAAACATATCCTGAAAAGAACTGAAATGGCTGTACTCAGGAACGAGCTCCACAGAAAGAGATTCCAATTGGATCAGTTAAACAAAGATTTGCTAGCACTACACCTGGAATTGAGCAGCAAAATCCACCCTCTACTTTGGGACAAGATAAAACAACTTACAACTTGGAGAGCTGAAACTGAAACACTTACAAAAATTAGAACATGACAAGAAAGCCCCCAACAACTCACAACACCTGAAACAATTAGTATATAACATTTCCAACAGAGAACTCACCAAAACAGAAACAGATGTCCTAACCAAAGGATTCAATTATGCTATAGCACCCAAAAAAATCCCCACAGAATCCATCATATGTGCAGTAGAATCCAGCCTAACTAAATTAAATACAGATGAAGCTGATAGAATAAGACACCAAGTTACTAAGATCCTATGCACAAGCAAACCACCCAAAAGCAACTTGCACAAAGAAGAACTAAAAGCGCTGCAAGCTCTAAAAAAGGATAGCAGCATAATCATACTTCCAGCAGACAAAGGGAATGCCACAGTAGTAATGGATAGAAAAGACTACGAAACAAAATTGACAGACCTACTCCAAGACTCCACATACAAACCCATAAACACGGACCCAACCACATATCTGGAAAAATTAACCAAGAAGAAAATTATAACCAGCCACATGAGCAAAGAGATCCAACAGATGATCATCCCAAGAGAAAAATCTTCCAGATGCCCCCAAACTATACGGCCTTCCAAAAAATACACAAAGAAGGCATACCTCTCAGACCCATAGTCAGCTCCAGAGGAGCACCACTACAAAACCTAGCTAAACACTTAGCAAAACAGCTACAGCCCCATGCTGAAACAGCAGCTTCACATGTAGAAAACTCATACCACTTCTTGGAAATGATCAAAGATCTACACGTGGAACAAGAAGATCTGCTTGTAAGTTTCGACGTGGTTTCACTATTCACTCAAGTCCCGATAAAAGAAACTCTTGAAATCATCAAAAATAAATACCAACCAGCTAAACACCTCATGGAACTATCAGAACACTGCTTAACCAACACATATTTCATATACAAAGGACAAAGATACAAGCAAATTGAAGGAGCCCCTATGGGATCACCACTGTCACCCGTCATTGCAAACCTGTTCATGGAAGAATTCGAATCCAGAGCCCTGGCTAATGCCACCCACAAACCCAAACTATGGTTAAGATACATCGATGACACATTTGTGATTTGGCCCCATGGAAAAGAAAACCTAAACAATTTCCTAACACATCTAAACAGCACACACCCCAAAATCAAGTTCACCATGGAAACGGAAACAAACAACTACCATTCCCAGATGTACTAATCTACAAAAAAACAGATGGCAAACTAGGACACACCATATACAAGAAGAAAACACACAACAACCGCTACCTCAACGCC
This sequence comes from Notechis scutatus, assembly GCF_049901735.1. Lineage (NCBI taxonomy): Eukaryota > Metazoa > Chordata > Lepidosauria > Squamata > Elapidae > Notechis > Notechis scutatus. The sequence goes on from NC_142010.1 coordinate 121,104,920, forward strand.
CAATCCCACCACCACCTGTGATAAACTCCGTGGGCAAAACACTAATCGCTAGAACCAAACGCCTGGCAGACAAGACACACATAAAGACTGAACTATGCACCCTGACTAAAGTACTGACAGCCAACGGCTTCCACAAAAGCAAAATCACCGGCTTGATCCACAAAAACACACTGAGACATAACAGAGACCTAGAAGATGAACAGACCTATGGAACAGCTGTCCTGCCCTACATAAGAGGTACTACAGACAAAATCAGTAAGATACTACACAGGCATCACATCAAGACTGCCTCCAAAACAGACAGAAAAATAGCAGCCATCCTTAGAAACCCCAAAGATAAAATTGACCTAGAAAACCAAGGCATATACGAAGTCCCCTATGCATCATGCCCGGCCACATACATTGGACAGACCAATAGAAGAATAAGTACCCGCCTGGATGAACACAAAAATGCAGTAAAAAAGCTGGAACACACTTCCTCACTAGTCCAACACATGAAAGCCACAGGTCATAGCATCAACTTCAATGGCACCAAAACCCTAGCCACTATAGAAAATCTCAGCCACAGAATTATCAGAGAAGCCATAGAGTTTGGAAAAAGACCTGAAAGCATGAATAGAAGAGATGATTCCACCAGACTGTCAATCATTTGGAAGCCTGCACTCACAAACAAAAAAATTTCCACACCACAAGCCAGGCAAACACCTGGGCACAAACAGATCCCCCCTGATACCTCCACCTCAAACACACCCCAACCAGGCACCCAGATGAAACCTAGCTTCCTAACAAATGATAGCCGTCTATTTACTCGGAGCCAAGCTGCACTAAAAGCCTCCAATACAGGAACACAATGTTGCCAGCCAATCAAGACACAAAAACAGACAGAAGATATTAGAAACACCAATCAAGCAGAACACAGCAAACTCCAAGACCAATAAACACAGACCAAGACTCCCAACCAATCAGGATGAAGAAAAAACCATTCTGGCACAGCAGTAGGCTAGCCCCAAATTTAAAACTGAAACAACTGTAAAAGTCTGACTCACAGACGAACACAATACAGAAGTCTGATGATGGCAGATGAGATTCTGCTGAAACGTTGCTACAACTTTAAAAGCACAACTATAATGACGTGGGAAAATACCTGAACAAAGCTGAATACCATGCATGTAAGTACCCACGAAAACTTAAGAAAACACACACACACACACACACACACACACACATCTGTATCTATATCTATATCTATATCTATATCTATATCTATATCTATATCTATATCTATCTGGATCTTTGGTTATTCGGGTTTTCTCCCACATGAGAAAACCCAAATAACCAAAGATCCACATACAAATACCCGCGAGAACCTCAGAAAACAAACAAACAAATGTGTGTGTGTGTGTGTGTGTGTGTGTGTGTACCAGGCTGATGTGGCCTGGTACTGCTAAGTACACACACACACACACACACACACACACACACATATATGTGTGTGTGTGTGTGTGTGTGTACTTAGCAGCACCAGGCCACATCAGCCTGATCAGTCAGCTGCTGAAGGTCTGTGGTTGTTGTTTCTTTCTTGAATTGACCTGGCATTACAAATTAGAGAAGGTGTTGGAAAAGCAAATTGAGAAACAATCTAAGGAGGCTGAAAGAACTTCCCAGCCTCCTCCCCCAGCTCCAATATCCCAGGCTCAACAGCCACCAGTAGCCTTAGATCTGCCCATGCCACACAGGCCGGTTCACCAAGCATAAATATCCTGAGGCGGACCCCCGAGGTGACCTTCAATCCAGCAGCAGCTGGCCTACAACAGGAGGAGTTCCTGCCAGATGAAGTACCAGAAACTATGAAAGCATGGATGGAGTTTGCAATCTGCAGAGGAATCGCAGCTGGGGTCCAACAATCCTTGATGACCAGACGGATACCAGTATCAGAATGTGACTCTCAGTCAGTAAGATCTCTATGCAGAACTGACCTACATTATCCTCAGGTACCTCCTCAAGGGGAGTCTTCTTTCATTTCACATATGCATTCAGACATACAGGAGGAGCGAGAAGGTGAGCCCCAAATGGAGCAATTAGGCACAGTATCAGTTCCAGATAGTGAAGTCTCCTTGGAGGAGGAACCCCTGTCTGAGGATGAGGACCTCAAACCAGATCAACCCACCTTTACGGGGCTATTTCATCCACAGCTTTTCAAATCTCTTCTTTTCCAGGCCAAAACCACAGCTCGCCTTAAAAAGTCTCCTTCTGTTCTTCAACCAGAACCTCAGGAGGAATTGGAGGATTTGATTTTCTCACAACCCATTGACGAGGTTGAAGTTATTCCAGTTCTGCAAAATGTTTTCAGATCTGATCCAGAAACAGTGGACCTCAGCAGCAGTGTATCCAGCCCCTACTAGCTTTGATAAGAAATTCTTTAATTTAGCTTCTGGATTTTCCAATTCCTTGAATATCCCTGAAATAGATGAGCCAGTGGTGGCCTTAGCATCCTCCTCCGCCATTCCCACAGAAGCGGAGGAGGCCCTCAAACCGGAGGAGAAGAAAGCCAAGATAGCACTACGAAAGGCGCATCAGTCTGATGCATGGGCCATAAGGGCGGCAACAGCTGTGTCTTTCTTCACCAGAAGCTCACTCAGATGGCTACGTCACCTGAGGGACACCATACCAAATTCTAATGTTAGGGTACACCAGGACATCACCAAATTAATTGCGGCCACAGAGTTTTCTGCAGATGCTACATTTAATTTGGTCAAGTTTTCAGCTTGAGCCATGGCATCGCAGGTTCCCGCCGATTGCTATGGCTTAGACATTGGCAAGCTGATATCAAACACAAATGGAAAGTCGCCTCTTCCCCAATTTCAGGCGATAAATTGTTTGGCGCTGCCCTGGGTCCGCTTCTAATTGATACCAGAAGCAAGAAGAAGATTCTCCCCTCCATTCTTCATCGCTGTGACAGCAGAGTTTTCCAGCCCTTTCAGAGAGGCTCCTTTTATCCCTATTATCAAGGCCCATTCTCCCCCAGATTCCAGAGACCTCCGACATATAGGGGAGCCCAGCAGTCAGATAGATCAGAATTCTCCAACAGACCTCGCAGGGGTGGACAAACGAAGTGATTTTTCAGGGGAACTGGAAACAGAGGTTTTCACAGTCCAAGATAAATACAGGGATCTCGCTCCCATTGGAGGACGATTAAGGTTCTTTGCAGACTGACGGGACGATTAAGGTTCTTTGCAGACTGATGGGACTCTTCCATATTGGATTCCTGGGTTCGCAACACCATCAGATTTGGCCTGGCTCTAGAGTTCTCCTCCACACACCCGAACTTTTTCATGAATAGTCCTATCTCCCCAGATCTGGTTAAAAGGAAACTGATGGAGACAGTGATCAATCACTTACTAGAAATTAAGGCCATCCAACCAGTAACCCGGGATCAACATGGACAAGGATTCTATTCCCTTCTTTTTGTAGTTTCCAAAAGTTCGGGGGGGGGGGGGGTGGAGGGCAATCCTAGATTTAAAACGTCTCAACCGTACTCTAGTCTACTGCAAATTCAAGATGAGTACATTGCAATCCATTCTCCTTAGCATAAGAAAAGGTGATTTTTTGACTTCTATCGATTTAACAGAGGCTTATCTTCACATACCAATTAGACCTTCTCATTCCAAAATTCTCAGATTCTGCTATAACAGCCAACATTTCGAATCTGTTGCCCTGCCCCTGGGTTGTCATCGGCCCCTAGGACTTTTACAAAGGTTCTGGCAGCTCTGGCTGCACACCTTAGGAGCATTCCAGTTCGACTCCAGTGCTACCTGGATGACATTTTGATTTTATCATCCTCATCCAGGCAGGCAGAATTGGATACCCAAATTACATTGTGAACCCTTCAGCAACATGGGTTTTCCATTAATTGGGCAAAGAGCCATTTGTCTCCTTCAACCCGTTTACCTCACCTCGATAATAGACACAGTAGAAGGAAGAGTGTTTCTATCCCCTGAGAGACAGGAGAGCATTAAAAACTTAGCTCAGTCTATCAGAACCATCAAAAGGGTTCCTCTAACCGATTTGTCTAAACTACTGGGAAAAATGATCTCCTGTATTTCTATTGTTGCTTGGGCTCGATTCCACACTAGATCACTCCAATGGTATCTGCTTCCATTCCAAAGATCGGGACTAAGCAATTCCAGGACCAAAGTGTTAGTTCCTAAAAAGTCTGGCTATCACTACACTGGTGGACGGCTCCAGCCATCAACAAGGGATGCCCGCTGAAAGAACCCCAAAGACTCACCATAACCACAGATGCCAGTCTGTTCGGATGGGGAGCTCATTTCCAGTCCCTCTCAGCTCAAGGGCATTGGTCAACTGCAGAGCAATCGAACAGCATAAATTGGTTGGAGCTCAGGGCAGTCCACCTGGCCCTTCATGGTTTCCTCCCACATATTCAAATGAGACATATACTGACAGACAACGTCACGACAAAAGCACATATCAACAGACAAGGGGGGACCCACTCAAAACATCTCATGTGGGAAGCAGAGAGACTGTGCCGTTGGATGGAAAGGAACTTAGCCTCTATCAGAGCGGAGCATATTTCCAGCCTGACATACACACAGGCCGACTGGCTAAGCAGGGCCACGATCGACCAATCAGAGTGGCGTCTGCATCCGGACCTGTTTCAGAAGGCAGTCCAGAGATTTGGTCTGCCAGTTATAGATCTGTTCACTTCTCCCCTGAACTCGCAGCTCCCGAGATTTTTTTCAAGATACCCATCCCAGGGGGCAGAGGACATCAATGCCCTCCAGAGCCGGTGGCCCCGAGGCCTCCTATATGCCTTCCCCCCTCTTGCATTTATACCCAAAGTGGTACAAAAACTACTGGATGAGAAAGCGGACCTGATTTTGGTGGCACCCTATTGGCCCAGGAGACCGTGGTTTGCGGATCTCAGGGGCCTGTCCACAGAAGAACCATGGAAAATTCCATCGCACAAAATTCAGCTCACCCAAGGACCGATCCAGCACCCGGACCCTCAATAGCACCCGGACCCCCACCTAGCCGTTTGGAGGTTGAGCGGCAACATCTAAGAAAGGAGAATTTTTCGGCCAGGGTGATTAATACCATTCAAGTGGCTCAGCACCCTTCTACGAGTCACATATATAATGCCACATGGACTATCTTCTTCAAATGGTGCACCAATTCCAGGGTGGAGCCATTTTCGCCATCAATTGCACAAGTTTTAGAGTTTCTCCAAGATGGTCTCGACAGGGGCCTCTCTCCAAACACTTTAAGATGACAAGTGGCAACCATTGCCTCAGTGGCGACTTGGGAAGGTCTACCATCCATCTCCCATCACCCATGGATAAAGAGTTTTCTTAGGGGCGCTACAAATTTATGTCCGCCAGTGGTGCATCGTTACCCGACCTGGGACCTTAACAAGGTATTCATACCACTCACGAAGGGTCCATTTGAACCTCTGAAAACCATTAGCCTCCATTTTCTCACATACAAGGTTGTTTTTCTTGTGGCTATAACATCAGCACGTCCTATATCAGAAATCAGAGCCCTATCTGCCTGAAAGGACCTCTGTATATTCCATGCTGACAGAGTGGTGCTTCGACCAGACCCCACGTTCATACCTAAAGTCAATTCTGCCTTCCACAGGTCACAAGAACTAGTTCTCCCTAACTTTTGCCCCATAACTTCTCAGGGCCTAGAGCATCAATGGCACTGACTGGATGTCCGCAGAGCTCTCCGTACTTACTCACATAGAACGGCTTCTTTCAGAAAGACTGAAGCTCTTTCGTATCCTTTCAGCCAACCTCCCGGGGCAGAAAGTTTCTCCTTCGACTATAGGCAGGTGGCTGAAGGCCACAATAGCCAAGGCATACAAGACTCAATCACTGCCTGTGCCTAGGGGCATAATGGCCCATTCAACAAGGAGTGCGGCCTGGGCCACACAAACTCCTATTGCAGAAATATGTAGAGTGGCAACATGGGTCTCCCCATCACCTTTCATTAGGCATTACAAAATTGATGTATTTGCTGCTGCTGAAGCCTCCTTTGGTAGGAGGGTGTTACAATGAGTCCACTCAGACAGTGGGGGAGCTCCAACCCAGACAGAGACCCTTCCGTAGGACAAGCCAAGCTTTGGTATGTCCTACTTTCTGGATGCTTAGAGCAGCTCAATGGAGAAGGGGTGTTGGTACTTACCTGATATGCCCATTCTCCGTGAGCTACGACAAGCATCCAGCCCCACCCAATATCCATCTGGTGGGGTCCTGTTCCGGCTAACAACTAATCTGGATATAAGTTTTTTAAAAAAACGCAAACAGACCAATATAGAGGATGGGGGTTGCATCACCTCGTCTTCGCCAAAATTGGGGGATGCTAGGGAGGAGCCAGGGAGGAGTAACAGCGTACTATTCAGATAAGCCCAGCCTATCCAAGCATAGACTAAGCACTTCCCCACTCTCTGGATGCTCGCCAGCTCGCCGAGAATGTGCGTATCAGGTAAGTACCAACACCCCTTTTCATCACCACCCCAAAGAAGCTCTAGGGGACACTGTTGAGCTACATCCAAATGTATGGCTTTTTCACGTGTATATAAAAACTGGATGATCATAGAGAGATCCATAGAGAAGGAAATGGATTAGTTGCACTCAATAACTATTGAGATCATCAAACAAGTTGAGAAAGATGCTGGTGGTCAAACCCATTGCAGAACTCTTGCTCTCCTAAATAAGATACTTTCTCTAGAATTGCAGTCCTAGTTTCTTTTAGTTTAAAGGGCAATCTTTCATTTTTTAATTCTTCCTTCATGTCATCTCATTCTTCAGGGGTTCATTGAGAACCACTGGCATTTGGAAGAAAAAGTAGATTTGCCAAATGCTTCTGGCCACAGTTCCTTCATTTAATAGGTATGAGCAAAGGCAGATAAATATATTGAAATATATTGAAAAGGACAGAAAGTGAATGGAAAAGAGTAGCAGACATAAGGAATAAAAATGCATGTGTGAGGAGTAATGGAGTAATGCCATGATCACTCGCACTGACTTCATGGTGCTCCTGTCCTACTGTAATAATTTGCATTATAGGAAGTGAAGCTGGAGCTAATATCGTTTGAAAATTAAGTGGTTTGGACAGCTGTGTAGGTCTCTCTTCAGAGTACAGGTACTGTAACTTGCAATAATTGAGAAGTCTTTTATGCTTTCTTCCCACTTGATTGCTGTTCAGTTCCAGTAAGCAATTTCTGAGGCGTATAATTTTTTAACTTTTTTTGTATGAGGGTAGACAGCAGCTAAGTCTGAATTGAGCAGCTGAGCTAAATTCCATGGACTGCCTCTTCATTTTATTAAAAAGACATAAAATGGTATATAGATCATAGTGCAGCTGATTTATAATTAGAAAGCATGCTTCATCATGCTCCTTATCTCTAAGCATTAAGACAGTCCCTGTCTCGTTTGAATTACTTTTATACTTGTGAGTTGGAAATGGAAAGCTGATAGAAGTGATAGGAAAACTGTTATGTTTTATTTTTCCATTGCATTTGAGATGTTATGTCTTATTTTTCCATTGCATTTGAGATACTGGCAATAAATGGAGGTGGGGAGAGAGGGGAGCATTTTAGAAAGCCTGACTATTTCAGAGGAATGGAGAATAAATTACTTTTTATTGATCTTCACCTGAACTGACAAGGTAAGAATTTTCATTCTGGAAGCCTGTGGAGGAATATTGCTTGCTTGTGGAAAACATGGGAAAACAATCTTAAGAGGGCTTGTCTTCTGCCATGAACTATGAATCCAACAGTGATTGCTTCTATAGCTAGTGTCATAGAACATGTTCATGGTTGGAAGACTGGCATGAAGATATATATGTGTGTAAATGGTGAGAAGGTTGTTCTGAATCAGTAATTAAAGGGCCACAATGCAATAGCAGGGAAAAGATTTGAAACTGAACTGGAAGATAAAAACTAATTACATGTTTTCATCTACTGAGCATATATTTATTATTTACTGTATTTACATTCCTTTTGGTATGCAACTTTCAGTAGCAACAGAAACACAGAAGGCAATAACATGTAACCAAGAAATACATTAATTGATATTAAATGGTTAAGCAGTCTGAGAAATGCAAAAAAAATATATGTAATCTGATGTTGGGAAGTTTATAAAATGGATACTAACAGAACATTCCATAGCTTAATTGTTGGATCAGTTATCCAGAGTCCTTAGTTGGCAGAGATATTAAAGGGTAGGCTTCTGAAAGCAGTCTTGGAATCCATCTCTCATGCCAATGCAGCTAAAGTTCCTATCTTTCCTCCCTCTTCCCACCACTGATTCCACCTTCATTGAACAGAATGAAAGAGTTGAAGAATTAGCATAGCTGAAAGAAAATAGTACCTCTTTGTATGGAATTTTGCTACCAAAAGATATAGTAGATGGAAGCCAGGATGAGTATATAATTAGTTGTTACCTCGGTAGGAAGAAAAGAGGAGGATAACATTGAGGACCTGTTCTGCCCTAGGACAAAATGGATCACATCCGCTTCACTATATTGATCAATCTAATCTAGATTAAATTGTCTTTTGTTTGATCTGTCAATGCTATTCTTAGGTTCAAAGCAAATGTAGGAAGAACAGTTCCCCAATAAGGCATAGGAATGCTAGCTGCGTTAGATTCTTTCTTGTGGTCATTTTTGCTGCATTTCTTTGTATGCCATACAGCGACACTTGCATGGTACTATTTTTTTACATTTAAGTTTTTTTCCTACATAGCAGATGGTCTGAATATTGATAAATGTCCTCATGTAGTATGTTGGAAGGTGGGAAAATGGACAGGAACTTTGCATACATAAAGACTCTGTTCTCCTTTATGTTATGGTGATTGCTGTGTGTGTGTATTTATGTATTTATCTTTGTTTTCTTAAGTTTTCGCGGGTACTTACATGTATGGTGTTCGGCTTGGTTCGGGTATTTTCCCACGTCATTGTAGTTCTTTTAAAGTTGTAGCAACGTTTCAGCAGAATCCCATCTGCCATCATCAGGCTTCTGTATTGTGTCCGTCTGTGGGTCAGACTTTTACAGTGGTTTCAGATTTAAATTTGGGGCAGCCTATTGCTGTGCCAGAATGGTTTTTTCTTCATCCTGATTGGTTGGGAGTCTTGGTCTGTGTTTATTGGTCTTGGAGTTTGCTGTGTTCTGCTTGATGGGTGTCTCTGATATCTTCTGTCTGTTTTTTGGCTCTTTTTGTATCTTGATTGGCTGGCAGCATTGTGTTACTTTAATGGAGGCCTTTAGTGCAGCTTGGCTTCGGGTAAATGGACGGCTATCATTAGTTAGGAAGCTGGGTTTCATCTGGGTGCCTGGTTGGGGTGTGTTTGAGCTGGAGGTATCAGGGGGATCTGTTTGTGCCCAGGTGTTTGCCTGGCTTGTGGTGTGGAGATTTTTTTGTTTGTGAGTGCAGGCTTCCAAATGATTGACAGCCTGGTGGAATCATCTCTTCTGTTCATGCTTTCTGGTCTTTTTCAATCTCTATGGCTTCTCTGATGACTCTGTGGCTAGGGTTTTCCATAGTGGCCAGGGTTTTGGTGCCATTGAAGTTGATGCTATGACCTGTAGCTTCCATGTGTTGGACTAGTGAGGAAGTGTGTTCCAGCTTTTTGACTGCATTTTTGTGTTCATCCAGGCGGGTACTTATTCTTCTATTTCTTCTTCTTCTTCTTCTTTTTCTTCAGCGTTTGTCTCGCGCTCTGGCGAGGTCCGCTAATGTCCTTGAGTACTGCTTCCACGCCTCTCTGTCTGCCACGTATGTCGGGTCTGCCTTCGCGATCTCTAGATCGGCCTTGATCGTGTCCATCCAGCGTTGCTTAGGTCTACCACGCGGTCTCGCTCCTCCGACAATCACCTTCATCGCAAATTTGATGATGGATTCTTCCTTGGCGCGACTCACATGGCCGAACCATCGTAGCCGGGACTGCCTTATGACCGTGGGGATGGGCACCACGTTGAACCGTCTGCGCACTTCTTCATTCCTGACGCGATCGAGTAGGGTGAGGCCTACCGACCATCGGAGCATTCGCATCTCCATTGTCTGGAGTCTGCTTTCGACTTCTTTGGTGCGTCGGCCAGCACTCTGCGCCGTATATGGCCACGGGGCGCACCACAGAGTTATAGATTTTTGCCTTCAGGCGCATCGGCATCTTCTTGTCACAGAGGACGCCCGTGACGGACTTCCATTTGCCCCACGCTGCGTTGATCCTGGCTGCCACCTCAGTTTGTAGTAGGCCTTCTTCCCCAAGAGTAGTTCCCAGGTACTTGAAGGTGGAGGCGCGCGGTAGCTCCTGCCCGTTCACGTGGATGGAGCCTGTCGTTTCGTTGTCAGTGGTCAGGTATTCGGACTTCTTTAGGTTCAACCGGAGCCCGAACTGCTCGAGGCGGTCGTGCCACTGTTGGACTAGGTGCTCAAGTTCAGCCTTGCGCAGGTTGGCCAGGAACACATCATCGGCGCGAGAGCAGCGTCCATGGGGCGGGCGTGTGCAGGTCGTGGTGTAATTGTGTCCATCACCAGAATGAACAGCAGTGGTGAGAGAGCAGAGCCCTGGTGTACGCCGACGGTGATATTGAACTCCTCTGATATCCCAGCTGCCGCTTTTACACGGCTTTTGTGACATCTGTATAGGAGTTGGACCCATTGTACGAGTAGCTCGGGCACGCCGTGATCTCGCAGTGCGTACCAGATGAGATCGCGGGACTCGGTCGAAGGCCTTTTCCAAGTCCAAGAAGGCGGTGTGGAGCGGGATTTTCTTCTCTCTGTGAGCCTCCATCAGCATCCGCACACCGAAGATGGCATCGGTGGTGCCGCAGTTCTTGATGAATCCGCCTGGTTGACGCTGATGTCGACGATGTCCCGAATGCGCTTATCGAGGACGCGTTGAAGATCTTCATAGTGTGTGACAGTAACCTGACCGGTCTGTAGTTGGAGCAGTCCGCTGGGCTGCCCTTTCCCTTCCAGATCGGAACAGTGGTGCTGCGGTACCAGTCGTGGTGGCACTATTCCCGTGGAGACGATGTTGTTGAACAGCTCGCACAGCCACAATGCCGAGCCCGGTAGTGCCTTTTTCCAGAAGTCGGCAGGGATGTCGTCTGGTCCTGTTGCCTTACCGTTTTCATGGCCTTGATGGCGCCGGTGACCTCGCTGGCGTGAATGCCTGAGACTGGGCCTTCGACGGGGTCACCTCGCGGGGTTCTGGTGGTGTGGGAACTCCTCGGTGGAGATCTTCTCGAAGTATTGCCGCCACCTCTCGGCAGCGCCTCTGGGGTTGACGATCAAATTTCCCCTTTCGTCGTTGATCCCATGAAACTGGTCAATGTCCAGGGTCTTCCTGTGTCTGCTTTTGGCTAGGCGGTAGATCTCATTCTCGCCTTCTCGCGTGTTCAGCTTCTCGTAGATGTCATCGTAGTGGGAGCTTCTGGCTGTCGCTACTGCTTTCTTGGCTGCCTTTTTGGCCGCCTTGTACTCGCAGAGCTTCTCGCTGGTCTTCTCCTGAAGAAAGGCCTTGTAGAGCCGTTTCTTCAGGTGCACGGCATCTTGTACTTCCGGTGTCCAGAGCCATGTATCTCGCTCGATCGTCTCCGTCCTGGCTTGGTACAACCAAGCTGTTGGCAGCCGGCAGTGTGAACAGTGCTCTTCAGCATGGACCACGCTTCCTGTGGCCCGTCGACCATCTGCAGGAACTGCTCCGCTTTGATGAGGGGTCCCGCCATCTTCTTCTGGTTCCACCACTTGATTCGTGGCTGGTCTGCATTCTTTTTGTCAATCTTGGTCTTGGGCTTGCTGATCCTGATCTTCGCCATCAGCGGCCTGTGCTGACTGCTCGATTGCACGGGTACACCTTGGCGTTGAGCACGTTTTAGCGGCTCTTCGTCGTGCGATGATGTAGTCGATCTGTGTGTGGTGGTTCCCATTTCTGCTATGGTAGGTGAGGAGTTGAGGTTCTCGCCTAATGAAGCAGGTGTTCGTGATGGTCATATCATGAGAGTCGGCAAAGTCCAGGATCCTCTGGCCATTCTCATTCATATCGCCTGTGCCGTGCCCACCGTGGCACTGGTGTCCGTTTTTGTCCCGCCCTACATGACCATTCAGGTCGCCAGAGATGATGATGTCGTCTTCATATGGGATCTGCCTGAGTTGGATGTCGAGCAGTTCCCAGAAGGTATCCTTCTCCTCCTCGTGACATCCGGTCTGAGGGGCGAGGCGGACAAGATGTGTAGGCGCTGCCTCTCGGTCGCCACGACGATTATCATCAGTCGTTCTGTGAGGCGCTTAACTTCTGCAACGGAGCTTTGCCAGCTGGGACTGACAACCACAGCTACACCGCCGCGGTTTTCCTTACAGCTGGTGTATATGATCTTATAGCCGTCTATAGTCGTAGCCTTGTTGCCCTTCCAGCGAGTTTCCTGGAGGCAGCAGATGTCCAGCTTCCTGTCCCGCATGGCCCTGACGATCTCGGTCGAGTGTCCAGTCAGCGAATCCACGTTCCAGGTGGCCACCTTGAGCGTCTGGCAATCCTCTGTTCCCGCTATGCGATTTTTCACACGGATCGGGTAGTCTCCGTGCGCGTCAGACCCGGACGCGGCCGTCATAGCTTTCACACGGTGCAAGTGCGCCGTGCTTTCCGCGTGGACCATTTCGTTGATTTTTGACGCAGGCCAATGGTCTCCTGCGCCCGTCGGTTCCCGAATGCGGTACAAAATTGATGTATTTGTTGCTGCTGAAGCCTCCTTTGGTAGGAGGGTGTTACAATGAGTCCACTCAGACAGTGGGGAGCTCCAACCCAGACAGAGACCCTTTAGAGACAAGCCAAGCTTTGGTATGTCCCACTCTCTGGATGCTTAGAGCAGCTCAATGGAGAAGGGGTGTTGGTACTTACCTGATATGCCCATTCTCCGTGAGCTACCGACACGTCCAGCCCCACCCAATATCCATCTGGTGGGGTCCTGTTCCGCTAACAACTAATCTGGATATAAGTTTTTAAAAAAACGCTAAAAACAGACCAATATAGAGGATGGGGTTGCATCACCTCGTCTTTTCGCCAAAATTGGGGGATGCTAGGGAGGAGCCAGGGAGGAGTAACAGCGTACTATTCAGATAAGCCCAGCCTATCCAAGCATAGACTAAGCACTTCCCCACTCTCTGGATGCTCGCCAGCTCGCCGAGAATGTGCGTATCAGGTAAGTACCAACACCCTTTTCATCACCACCCAAAGAAGCTCTAGGGGACACTGTTGAGCTACATCCAAATGTATGGCTTTTTCACGTGTATATAAAACTGGATGATCATAGAGAGATCCATAGAGAAGGAAATGGATTAGTTGCACTCAATAACTATTGAGATCATCAAACAAGTTGAGAAAGATGCTGGTGGTCAAACCCATTGCAGAACTCTTGCTCTCCTAAATAAGATACTTTCTAGAATTGCAGTCCTAGTTTCTTTTAGTTTAAAGGGCAATCTTTCATTTTTTAATTCTTCCTTCATGTCATCTCATTCTTCAGGGGTTCATTGAGAACCACTGGCATTTGGAAGAAAAAGTAGATTTGCCAAATGCTTCTGGCCACAGTTCCTTCATTTAATAGGTATGAGCAAAGGCAGATAAATATATTGAAATATATTGAAAAGGACAGAAAGTGAATGGAAAAGAGTAGCAGACATAAGGAATAAAAATGCATGTGTGAGGAGTAATGGAGTAATGCCATGATCACTCGCACTGACTTCATGGTGCTCCTGTCCTACTGTAATAATTTGCATTATAGGAAGTGAAGCTGGAGCTAATATCGTTTGAAAATTAAGTGGTTTGGACAGCTGTGTAGGTCTCTCTTCAGAGTACAGGTACTGTAACTTGCAATAATTGAGAAGTCTTTTATGCTTTCTTCCCACTTGATTGCTGTTCAGTTCCAGTAAGCAATTTCTGAGGCGTATAATTTTTTAACTTTTTTTGTATGAGGGTAGACAGCAGCTAAGTCTGAATTGAGCAGCTGAGCTAAATTCCATGGACTGCCTCTTCATTTTATTAAAAAGACATAAAATGGTATATAGATCATAGTGCAGCTGATTTATAATTAGAAAGCATGCTCCATCATGCTCCTTATCTCTAAGCATTACGACAGTCCCTGTCTCATTTGAATTACTTTTATACTTGTGAGTTGGAAATGGAAAGCTGATAGAAGTGATAGGAAAACTGTTATGTTTTATTTTTCCATTGCATTTGAGATGTTATGTCTTATTTTTCCATTGCATTTGAGATACTGGCAATAAATGGAGGTGGGGAGAGAGGGGAGCATTTTAGAAAGCCTGACTATTTCAGAGGAATGGAGAATAAATTACTTTTTATTGATCTTCACCTGAACTGACAAGGTAAGAATTTTCATTCTGGAAGCCTGTGGAGGAATATTGCTTGCTTGTGGAAAACATGGGAAAACAATCTTAAGAGGGCTTGTCTTCTGCCATGAACTATGAATCCAACAGTGATTGCTTCTATAGCTAGTGTCATAGAACATGTTCATGGTGGGAAGACTGGCATGAAGATATATATGTGTGTAAATGGTGAGAAGGTTGTTCTGAATCAGTAATTAAAGGGCCACAATGCAATAGCAGGGAAAAGATTTGAAACTGAACTGGAAGATAAAAACTAATTACATGTTTTCATCTACTTAGCATATATTTATTATTTACTGTATTTACATTCCTTTTGGTATGCAACTTTCAGTAGCAACAGAAACACAGAAGGCAATAACATGTAACCAAGAAATACATTAATTGATATTAAATGGTTAAGCAGTCTGAGAAATGCAAAAAAAATATATGTAATCTGATGTTGGGAAGTTTATAAAATGGATACTAACAGAACATTCCATAGCTTAATTGTTGGATCAGTTATCCAGAGTCCTTAGTTGGCAGAGATATTAAAGGGTAGGCTTCTGAAAGCAGTCTTGGAATCCATCTCTCATGCCAATGCAGCTAAAGTTCCTATCTTTCCTCCCTCTTCCCACCACTGATTCCACCTTCATTGAACAGAATGAAAGAGTTGAAGAATTAGCACATCTGAAAGAAAATAGTACCTCTTTATATGGAATTTTGCTACCAAAAGATATAGTAGATGGAAGCCAGGATGAGTATATAATTAGTTGTTACCTCGGTAGGAAGAAAAGAGGAGGATAACATTGAGGACCTGTTCTGCCCTAGGACAAAATGGATCACATCCGCTTCACTATATTGATCAATCTAATCTAGATTAAATTGTCTTTTGTTTGATCTGTCAATGCTATTCTTAGGTTCAAAGCAAATGTAGGAAGAACAGTTCCCCAATAAGGCATAGGAATGCTAGCTGCGTTAGATTCTTTCTTGTGGTCATTTTTGCTGCATTTCTTTGTATGCCATACAGCGACACTTGCATGGTACTATTTTTTTACATTTAAGTTTTTTTCCTACATAGCAGATGGTCTGAATATTGATAAATGTCCTCATGTAGTATGTTGGAAGGTGGGAAAATGGACAGGAACTTTGCATACATAAAGACTCTGTTCTCCTTTATGTTATGGTGATTGCTGTGTGTGTGTATTTATGTATTTATCTTTGTATCTATGTATCTATCTATCTCCTGTTCGGCGCATTTCTTCATATGCCATACACATATATACAGCATAGATTCCAAACAGAATATATTTTACCCATCCTATATCTTTCGCACCCTATCTGATCCAAGCAACTTTTTTCAGTACTTTCACTTTGTACTTGCTTTTATCCTAGGGATACAAATGGAAAGAGGGAAACATAATTCTTTCCCAAGCTTCTTACATTTCAGCACCTTTGTCAATCTGATCTGACCTCCAAAAGCTGCCATCTTTTTTACCAGCCATTCTCCTCATCTGCACTTTTCTTTGAATCCTGTTTTCTCCTCCTTTCAGCTGCAGATTCCTCTTCCATCTCTCCCTTGATATAGTTGGTATCTAAAGTCCATGCTGTACAAATGCAACTCCAACAAGCCCTTTGTATTATTTAACACTTCTGTCCTTTTATATATTTTCACTTAAAAAGCAGGTGTGCCTATATCCAGATGTTTTAAATAGGTACTAAGCTCCTCTTTTTGTATGACACTGAGACTGATTTGGGCACACCCAAAGGAAAAACAAAATAAAATACCTTTAGCCTTGATGCCAATACATTATCCCATGTCTGTCAACATGGAACTCCTCCTGTTACACAGTAAAATGTATTGTTTCCTTCCCACTTGAATCTGGGACATATTAACTATTATATTTGTTAAAAACATAATAATTGTGAGGCTACAGCTTTTTCAATCCCAAGGCTCCCATCCCTCTCAGCTTGCCCCTAGATGCTTTTACATTTAATCCAATCCTTAAGCTAGTCTGAATTGATTCCTCCCTATAGTTAGGAGCGCAATGAAAATATTAGAGTGTGATTTTATTGTAGGCTTCTTTCTTAGCTTTATTATACGTGCTGGGTGTATAAAAAATCAGGCCCCATAGGAAATTTATTGCATAGATTGCATTGCATGTTTAAACTGGTTGCCATTTTCTTCTCTACTTTTCCTTATTTGTTTGATGCAAGACCTTCGGACATTGCTACGCACAGTAACATTCTCTCTGATGTTTGCAAATTCTGATATGATGGTCTCCTTTAGATCATGTGTTGGCCTATGGGACTTTATTTTTTGGTACACCCTGTATTTATTTGAGTTTTACTTTTTCCTTATGTGTGTGGGTTTGATTAGGACACTCTCTTCATCTGTCTAATCCGGTGGCTTTAAAAATTTAGAAAAAAGTTGTATCCCTTCAGTTTCTATTCCATTATTAAGTGCACCTTTGACATTCTAGGACTAAGTCACAGTTTATTAGATAAGTTTTTCTAGTCCAGCACTGGATGCTGACATCTACCACCTAGTAATCTTTAAATTTCCTTTAAAGAAGAAATAGAGTATGTCAGGGACAGTTTTGTCTAGATGTGCAGATAGAAAACTTTGTCAGACTGTAGAGGGTAAACAGGATGACCTTGACAGAGAGGGTAGAATTGTTACGAAGGCAATGAGTAGACAAATATTGCTAAAGCCCAAACAAGGGGAGAGAGTGAGATTCTGTTACTATTGCCTGCCTATCTATGAATGCCCATATTTCTAACAGTAAAAGTAGTTTTAGCCTATGTGGCATCTATTTCTTGGTCTACCCCTCAGATTGAGACTCTGAGGCATAACTACCAAGGGTTTGTACAATATCTGAAACCCTTGAATGAATCATCTGGATGAGAAATGCTGCCTTTCAATACTCCTTATATCCAAACCAGAAAAATTATCTGCAAGGATAACACGGATAATGGAAATCATTATAAGAACTAGAAGAATCAGGAACATCAGATTTTGTTGCCTTTAACCTCCCAAGGTGATCAGGGCAGTATCTATTTCAGACCAGGCCTGAAACATGATGGAAATGCAGCTGTAGTTGGTTGTTATTCATTAGGTTGCAGATTAGAACATTCTACCTTGATCTGAGTAATTTTCATCCTCTAACTTTTGAGATTTTAGCTCCATCATTTTTACAGCCCAGTTTTAATGGTGGAGAATTTTCTTCTCCAATAGTTCTATCACACACACACACATATATAACAGAGGAGAATAAACCCCCAACGATTTAGCATTTTAAAAATTTGTGTTAGAAAATATGGCTGTAATTTTGTTTCTTCATTGCTGAATAGCTGAAGATTCATTTTATGGCTCTATTTTGGAGCCATTTATTATTAATAAAAAGTGGAATCTGATAGGAACAGGCAACATTTTAAATAGCACTAAAAAGCTCTTGAGTAACTATCATAATCCAGATAGTTAATTTCACAGACATAGACGGGTACTCATTTGCTCAGTTGTGGCCAGCTATTATTTCTCAGACCTTTGGTCAGTGCATTAGTTCTGCTTTCATTAATGCTACATATTTATGCACTTGAGAAATAAACTTACCAAGTAATGCTTGTGAGTTTTGGATATTGTAGAACAAACTGCAGTTGTATATTTTAAAGTTCTGTTCTGCAAACTGAACCCACCTCTTTCCTTTTTGTTATTTACCTCTCACCTCTGCCTTTCATGGGGAAACAGAGGTTTGGTAATTCAGAGCTTTTGTTGTAAATGATCTTCAGATGAGTATCCTGAAGCCCAACATGCAGCTGCTATAGACAAATCCAACAGGGAGCAATATTCTCAATGCATTTTCAACTTGGAAATTACTGATCTTAGGAGTAAATGACCTGTGTATTCTTCTGGACACTTGGAAGGACTTTGTTAAGATCAGGTAGGATATAGAGGACTAATGTAACTAGTTCCACATACTGTATCTTAGGTGGTCTTACAGATCTTACAGATAATTAGAGTTGGAAGGGACCTTGTAGGTCATCTAGTCCAACCCCCCCCCCCCCGCCTAAGCAGGAGATCCTACACCATTTCTGACAAATGGCAGTCCAATCTCTTCTAGAAAGTCTCAAGTGATGACGTTCCCACAACTTCCGAGGGCAAGCTGTTCCATTGGTTGATTGTTTTCACTGTCAGAAAGTTTCTCCTTATTTCTAGTTTAAATCTCTCCTTGTTCAATTTTCATTCATTATTCCTTGTCTGGCCTACAGGTCTCTTAAGTTTGTTTTCTCAAATTGTAGGAATTGCTCCCACCCGCCAATGCTGTACTGCAAGCTGTTTTTGGAACCAAGTAAATTTAAAGGCAAACTATGGTACTTTGATGGAAAACAGACCTGGAAAGAAATTTATTTATGCATGTGTACGTGCACACAAGACAAACACACACTCTTAATGTTACACTATATTTAAGTTATTATTAAATTGTCATTGATTATATACCATCAAATAATTTTCAACTCCAAATAACAACATCAATAGATATCCTCCATCATGATCTAATCTGTTCTTTCAGATCTCCCAGTAGTGTACTCATTGCTACCATAAGTCCATCCTCCTTGGGGCTTCTCTTTCTTTCCATCTTTCACAGCCTTAAGAGCCTTTTCCAGATACCTGGTTCCTCATAAAACGTATCCAATTTGAGCCTAGTCCTTTGTGTTATCAGTGAGAACTCTGGGTTGATTTTTTTTGATGATCCATCATTTTGATTTCTGGATTGCTCATGTCCCCAAAGGTGCTTTTCTAAAGGCAATTGGATTTCCTTGATTTTTTTCTTCTTGAAAATGCTTTGCTTCTTATCCAAGAAGCTTCTTCAGTTCTGGTTAAATCGTGGGGAATGGAAGGATTTATTTTTTCTTAGCAGTCATCTGGTTGTTAGCATTCTGAAGTTTGGTCGTTGGCTCACTGAGAGTTGTTGAAGCCACTGTGGGGTTTATTTGTATGCTCAAAGTCACCTGAATCAGAGTGCAAATGGATGTGGTACCTTCTTGGGACTGCTGAAATGACTGTGTTGTAGACAGGAGATAGATGGTGTGAAGTGGTGGTTTTGTTTCACCAATGTACAGATCTGCACATTGCATAGCGTACCACATTGCTCAGTTTATGTCTGGGTGTTTTATCCTTGGAGGCCCCTCGTCAGTCAACAGGATTACTGGTTTACCACCAGCTTTATCAAGTACTTAGGAGGCAAGGGCTTGGGCAGCACAAGGAATCAACAGCCAATGACTTAATAGCTGGCCATCAACACCCCAATCACAATCAAAAACTTACATACAACCAGGCACTATATACAGTAAATACCATCCACAGAATAATCCAAAGCATACACTCTGCTAGAGAGAAGTTCCCTGAGAACGGGCTCCAGCACGAGTCCGAAAGCTCAGAATGTTAAACCTCTGGTCCTGATAACCAACCCAGATTGGATCCTGTACACATAATACACTTTCCTGCTCTTATTTTGCCCACAACAACAACCCTGTGAGGTGAGTTGGGTTGAAAGAGAGTTACCAGAGTTACCCAACTGACTTTCATGTGTAAGACAGGACTAGAACTCAGAGTCTCCTAGTTTCTAGACCAGCACCTTAACCACTATACCAAACTGGCTTTCTGGTTTGCTCTTCAAAACCACTGCTTCCAAAATGGCCAATTTCTCATGTCTGTTTTTGATAATTCTGATCAACCAAATGAAAAACTGGCACTTTGGGGTTGTTCAAACATGGAGCAGAATATATATTTCAGAGTTTTTTGTTCCTGATAGAATCAAAAATTCAGCTATTTTCATGTAGAAAATTTTTATTTCTGAAGTAGCTGCTGTGTGTGGTTAAGTGGTCTTTGTGATTGTCTCTTACAACTGAAGTCTTGGATTCTCCTGTTCGAGGCAAGTTGCTATTCCATTCTTGTGGGGAACTGAACCTGATGTGATGGGAGAACACCAAATATCCTTCCATATACACATTTAATGTTGAGGGAAGGGCATCAAATTTAGTTCTCTCCTTGTCGTTTTAGTTGTCTATATCAAATATGTAAGGAACCAGCAGCTCCTCTATGGCAGTTGCAGACACAGATCCATTTTTCACAGTCCCTTGAGTTCTCAAGTTCATATTATTGTAAATTGGTGACAAGCCACTGAATAATGGTGTAAGGAGCACACATTTCTATTCCATCACTTTATAAGCAATTCCTTATTGCTTTGGACATAAATATCATTAAAACATAAAACAAAAATGTATTTACACTTTCAAACTTCTCAAGAGCATGAGTGAATGTACCTTGTAGATTTTCATATGAAATACATACTTTTCTTTTAAAAGAAATTTCAGAATAACACATGAAGTCATGTGAATGCCTAGAACACATGGGATATGAGCAGAAGTAGAGCACACTAAAAAAAATCTGTGATAGTCAAGTTAATTCCTTATCTAGCAATGACTGACTAACTGACTGAAACAAAAAGAAAAGAACAAAAGAAGTCAAATTCCAAAAAGTAACTCCTCCTATATCTTCCTTACACTGTATTGATCTTTTTGCTGGGTTTGTCCCAGCACATCTATTTTATGGGGCCAAAATATCATCACTTAACAATGTATTTAAAATTTTTCCAGTGAGTGATTTTTTATGATTTGGGTATTGCACAAACTGTGAAATTAGCTAAGAAGGGGATGAGAAAATGGATATGTTCCAAGTCAGATGGCATCCATTATTCCATAACAGAACTGCAGACAGATGTCTCCAATTACACATATATGATGTTAAAGTTCATTGGACATTATATTTCATATCTACTTGTCCTTTACTAATCATTTATAATTATGACATGAAACACTTACCATTTATCATTATAGTATTGTGATTATTCAAGCCATTTCTGTTCAAAAATCAAATGGTAAAATGGAAGCTAGAGCCAGATAGTGAATAAATAAGATACAGATATCATAATGACTGAGCGATACGCTCTGATATTCAGATGGTCTTCAACCCGGGAATATGAATAGGCAAAGCCTTACTTTTTATAGAACTTAAGTTCTTTTATATAAAAAGCAATCCTTTATCATTCAAGTACATGTTCATTAAGCTGACTAGACAAATGACACCAGAAATATACAGGCTGTTATAACATTGGGGAAACCATTAGTTGGTTTCTACAAAGATGGTAGTTTCACTGATCTCAGATGCCCATGCATTTGTGATTTTGAACTCCCTTAGGATTTTTCAGGGGCATTTTCTGCTCAGCAGACCAAGATGCCTCAGAATCATTTCTTTGTAAATAACTTTCCATATGATTTAAACTCAGCATGCTACTTGGTGAGATAGTCTGCAGGTAAATTAGACTGATTATTGGTTTTATTTGAAATGCTACGCATATCCTTCCAGATTATAACTTTTCTTGAATACATTCCTTTTTGTAGATAGATAACTAAACTGCATTATTTTAAAAGAGAATTATTTCCTTAAAATATTTTCCAACAGTGAAGTTCCGAGTATAGGACCTCACTGTTGCAAAGCCCACTTTTGTTTCTTAAGATATTACATAGCTATTAATAATATATTTCCCTATTTTTGAGTTACAGCATGCTCCAATCACGTTTTGAGTTTGTATGAATTTGACTGTCTCCATTGCTGATTCTTATGGTGCTTCTCTTACCTCTATTCCCATGTACTGCGAATCTATTGATTTATCTGCAGGGAAATGGGGGATAAACCCTAACAGATTTTACACCTTCCTTGGACAATAGATGAAGATAGAGATAAAGATAAGGAGTTAGGCATTTTTTTGGCTTATGTATGTTTAAACAGTATAATGAGTATTACTTAAATTCGACAAATGTGATACACTAATATTGTTATGATGAATTGGATTAATATGAATGATACTCAGAACCATCTCTGTTCACACACAATATGGATGTATAATGAAAACAATAATAATAAAAATACATATTTAAAAAAATAAGAGGAAAGGACTCTTACTTAAACCAATACAACTGTAGACAATTTAATTTCACATATAAGATGGGAACAAAACCAAGGCAACACCCTGGGATCATGGCAGAAAAAACAATCTTGCTATGGCATGTTGGTATAATTGTTAGATGTAAGTGGAGAAAGGCCCTTACTATGTAATTGTTTACTTAGCTTTGGGCAGCACCTTCTAATTTTCTTCTAAACAGTGGACTGAAGAAAGAAGTCTCAGAATTATATAGAATTAACCATTGGAAGAGACATTGGAGATCATCTAGTCTGGCCCAGTATAGGAGTCAGAGGTGGTATTCAGCAGATTCTGACCTGTTCTGGAGAACCGGTAGTGGAAATTTTGAGTAGTTCAGAGAACCGGCAAATGCCACTTCTGACTGGAGATTTTACAGTATCCTTCCCCTGTCACACCCACCGAGCCACGCCCACAGAACCAGTAGTAAAAAAAATTGAATTCCACCACTGATAGGAATCCGCCATGATGTCCATGTGGGAGGTGTTTATCCCATATCTGTTTAAGTATGTCTAGCAAAGAGACTCACTTGACCCATTTCCAGAGACAATCTATTAGCATTTTTTCCCTGATTGTCTTTTCTGAAGAATTGTCTTATATTATAGCCTTACCAAAAGCCAAATATGGCTATATTTTTCCCCTATTATCTTCTTTTCCCCAGGATAAACAGACTTTCTGTTTTTTGCTCCAGGGCACTCAAATCCCATATCCCACTGGGATGTTTTAAGGAAGAATCAATATAAAGTGGCAAATATTTTTTTTAAAATTAGGCAGTGAAGATGAATGAATATAATCAATATTATATGTTGTGAATTCAGTATCTCCTCAGCTGTTAGATGCCATATTCAGACTAGTGTCTATTGTGTAAAGATATTATATTCATGTGACTCTTGTACCTGAGATTACAAGGCACATTTCTCTGATAGCACCTGTTCCCTGTATGCCCATAGTACTTTAAAAAAAGTAGTATATAATTTTGACAACAGCAAAGCTAGTTGAAACATCAGATATAAAAATGTATTAAGGTTCACTGTGCTTGAATATAGACACATATGTCAGATTGATTCTTCTGGAAGAATATAGCATACAATTGGTCTGTATTGCATTAAAAAAAAGAAACAAAATAAAATGTGCATTTTGATTTGTTTTCTGTCTTTCAGGGTATCAATGTGTCTCCTCAAACATCACTGGCTTTAAATTATGATTCAAGAGTGATTAAGGAGAAATACGAACAACAGGCCACGGATCATCAGGAGTATGAAAATGAACTGTCCATCCGGATAGGTAGAACAGCTTTACATTCAGGCAAGCATCCTGTCATATACCATCAAGTTAATACAATAGTAGCGTGCATAAGTATATGTATGTGCATATGCACATCCTACATGTGGGTATGTCACCGAAAAAAAGAAAATGGATAGAGGTAGGGCAGCTTCTTTCTTTGGTATTTTTCATCCGCTAAATTTCTACCTTGGATCCTAATACTTGCATGTCCTATTAACTGTTTAGGATGCTCTTTGCTTTGGAAGATGGTTATCCTATTTGGAATGATGAATTCTGATTCTTTGATATTCATGTAAGCTCTCTATGAATTCAGTGAGTTCCTTGTTTATTTCCTCTGTGACTTCCTTCACTTGGCCTGGTTGGGGGTTACTTACCAGCTGGTGGAATAGTAAAGTAGTATGCTAACTATCCACTGCTAAGCACGGTCGAAGTCCTCTTCCTTAGTAATTCTTATTAAGATAATAGTTTCCCTGTTGCTGAGAGATTTAGGGAGAATTATCCCTAATTGTAATCCTAATCAGTAAAAACAGGCTTGCATTCACTGCCCCTAGCACTTTCTTGCCCACTCCGTTGCTTTTACCTGTCCATTAAACAGCGCTTTGGCAAGCTGGGAAGGGCATAGTAGCCCCAATTGGCATAAAGGTGGAAGGCAGAATGGATGTCCTTAGATTCTTTCCTGGAATTCAAGCTTTGAAAGCTGGGATACATTATTACTTTGTAGGTCTGGTTTGGAACCTGCGTTGGGACCACTCCATTAGATAAAAAAGCAAGGGACACAAAAATAAGGATGGAAATTATTATTTGGAGTCTTGCTGTAAACACAGAAAAATACATTGAAATGATTTTTAAAATGCCTATTAACTATCTACAGATATTTAGTGTTTATGGAATTTTGATAAAACTTGAGTTACAAATTTGAAGAATGTACATTTGAAAGTGCAAAAAAAAAATGAAACAGTTTTTAAAATAAATCTAAAGTTGTCCAGTAAACACATATGAATACCCAATGTTTATGGAATGGATTGTCTTTATATCACAAAAGATAGTACAAGTTAGATAGTACACAATCTTTTGTGTCACAAAAATGGTATAAGTTAGATTCCATTGTATAGTCCTGTATTTCCACTTTATGTAAATCTTTCACATAGAATTCTAATATTCCACAATATTTTCATTCTCTATTTGCTGGACATTATAGAGATACAAATGTATTAACTTGTTTGTTTGCTAAGGTGAACACTGACTACAAGAACCAATTACATGCAGTAGTGGTAGCTCTAAACCCAGAAACCATCTTTTAAAATAATTGCTTCAGTACTCAGTATTTCATGAGGCACATAAGAACCCTTGGTTGTTGTTTTTTAAATGAGGAATCTCTTTTAGGCAGTTTAAATTGATTTAAGGGAGTGGTTATCCCTTCACATAGAATGATGAAAATAAATTAAAAGTTGACTGAACTGCAAATTGTGATTCAGAAAGCAGTTCAATCAACTTCCTTGGGTTTGCAGGAATTGAAGAGCATTTATTTTCCAAAAATGAAACAAATAAACCAAAACCCATCTTCTTCCCTAACATCTTTAGCATATTGGTATTCACATCAGAATTTTTTTTGTCAATATACAGGATGAAAACTATTGGGGGAACTTTCCCCCCTGCTATGGATTGTTTACTTTTCTCTCTGCCAGAGAAAAAAAGATTGCTTTTTTCCTGTCTCACATTTTAATATATGAAAAAGACACAAATTGGGACTGGTATGCTTTCTTTCTTCAGAGACATGTTATGTTCTGGCCTGTAGGGATGAACACTGTGTATAAATGCAATGAATCATGACTATCGAGGAGGGCAAAGACAGAATACTAACCATAAGTTTAATAAGTTTACTTTATATTTCTAAAAGTTGCAATATGTTTATGTCTACTTTCTTTGAGCACCCTTGGAATTCTAATAGCCCATAGCAGTCTGCAAATATTTGTCACAACATGGAGATGCAAATGAGTAAACACAATCCAATCCTTATGTACTTGCATGTGACATCAGAATGAAACCGTATGCAATTACTCTCAAGGTAATTTGTCAAGGCTTCCAGGAATTCTCTAGCGTTTTTTGGACTTGACTTGTCTAGGATGGTCATGGTTTCCCAGTTGAAACTATGGTTAAGTATGTCCAACTGTTGTAAAATTAAGGAGCTTTCATCATGTCTTCTGACTGCTAGTTGGTGTTCATGGATGGATTCTGCTAGTCTTTTGCCTGTTTGTCTTATGTGGTAGCTGTTGCGGTCTTTACACTGTAAACTTTTCATGGCAATCCAACAAATCAGCCATCAATTGATTCACAGACATAAACAATATTGACATACTATGTAAAAGAGACAACAAACAAGCCAAAATAGGATAAAAAAGACCAAAACATTTTCCCACCAACAATCAACACCCAGTTGAGCATAGATTGATACCAAGTTTAACATCAGATCAACAATCAAGAAATAAACAATACCCTAATTAAGCTAACAGCAAACCATCAAACCAAATAACTTCTAAAACCATTCCCACCAACACTGACAGGGAAGCCACTAGAATAGAAATTGAGAGCAAACCCCATTCCTTACTAGTATTGATAATGTTACCTACTTTGGGTAATGAAACATCTGTAAGAAAACAGCCAAGCTCAGAGAGCATCAAGGAGTCTATATCAATCCAGAGCTACAAAATTCTCCTTTATCAGTAATATATGAAAGAACTAAATTATCAGTTTATAAGTCAATCTCCCACAAAATTCTGCTCAGCCACTTTGCAGCCCTTGACCATGCTAAGGTTATCCACCTCTTTATCTTCATGTGAACTAAGGAGGGGCTTGAGTGAGAACTTTACTCGAGTCAATTTCTTGGTTGACTACCTTTGCCTTGGTGGTGGCTCTTTCTCATGTCCTTCAAGGCCATTCCCTATGTCTTCTCCATCTTTGGCTATGTTTTTTTTTTTAATATATTCCTTTCAACTGTGGGGGATGTGAGGAAATCCATCTGTAGGTATCTAGCATTTTGTCCCCATGGTGATGCAGAAATCTATCATTGTGTATCACAAAATCTAGAAAAGCATTTTACCCTAAAGCCAACAATGAAAGGAAATCATAGATTGGATCCCTGCCTCATCTCAAAATCTAAAATATGTTGCTCAGGGTAGACTAAAAAGAAAAACAAACTGAGAAACGGCAAGGATGAATTGAACAAACATATTAAATTCTTAGGTTTAGACCACAGGTGTCAAACTTGTGGCATCATGGCAGTGTCACATCACATATAGGGACTTTTCCCCCTTCACTAAACCAGGCGTGCGCGTGGCCAGTGCATTATGCATCCGGCCCACAGCTGGATTAGACTGTCAGATATTTCTTCACAAGGATACTTGTGAAGCAGCGTCCAATCAGACCAGTAAAAATATAAATCAATAAAGTGTTCACCTTATGATGGGTTCTGGTACGGCCTGTAGAAGTACTGGTGCAAGGTTAGATATTCCTATTTTGTTCTTATCAAAGGTTGGCAGGTAATCTTGCTTGGTGCTTGTTGAGGTAATTCCCTGTTAGGAGAATGAGTGCACACAGGGAGACGTAGTGAGAGTGGTGAGGAATAACACACAACCAGCACACAGATACACTGTATAGTAAAATGTAGGTTTTTACTTCCAGTAAACGGTTAAACAAAGTCCAACAAGCAGTCCAAGTCATACACGGTTATAGCAGTCAGTTTTCAGTCCAGGGATAATCCAATAACAAAATCCAGTATCAAAAACAGTTCAATAAAATACTCACATCAAATCCAAGAATAACGATGATCAGCAACAGTCAATGGGGAAATGCAGGAATGGCAACACTCCCTGGGAAACCAGGTTTCTGGCTCCATCTTATGGCCGTTTGAGGAACCACACCCAATTACCATTTTAGCATTCCCTTAAAGAGACAGTATTAAAATGTCTATCCTGGTTTATATATTTCCAACCCAACTGTTAGGTGACTTACATTCCTAACAGTGCTGGAGCATAAAAAGCCACTGGGGGGAATATTTCAGAGTTTGAAAATATTCTTCAGCCCTATAGAAGGCAGAGTAATGTAAATTTCAACATGATAGGAAGTGCAAAGGGAGAAGATGTTTGTTTTGGAAAAATCCCTCTGGAATCTATTCTTTTATTTACAGAAATGGTTCAAGTATATACATTTACTTTGCCAAGTTCTCTTCCACAACCTCCCTACAGTCTTTGAATTGACAGCCAGGAGATAAAACAGGACTTCTGTTTAAAAAATGCATAATCCATCAGGCTTTAATGACAAAAAGTAGTTGCAAATTCAGATGTGCACACAGTATTTCTAAACTTTAAAGTGATATCTGTAGCACAGGTTTTGAGGGAGAATGGTTTCTCCTGTAAGATTGATTAGAGTATAACAAAATGTAATTACTTTATATTCACTGAGATATTTCCCTAATGAAAAAGACACCCTAGAATGGAATATATGAATTTATATATCTTTGACTAACTTGGGCTTTATCAGAATATGCTCTTACAACAATGTGGTGTTGTGATTTGTGGAGTTAACACTTTTGAGGTTAACGAGCGTTTCCATCTGTGATTAGGTGTATAGCTTTCTTGATTTAAGACTGTACCTTAAATAATATAGTATAATAACTGAAAGCCTAAAAATGGCAACTTGTCACCCGAACTGCAAGTCAAATAGAAACTCCACATGTTGCCTTGGCTACCTAGTTGCCACACCAGGAGGATCTTTTTAGGGGATCAGAGGCTTCTGCCTGGTGAAATATGACATTTTCCCTGTGTTAAGTTTTCCAAATCAAAGGAGGTATTTATAGAGGATGATATTTCAAGGTAGTTCAGAATGTTGTGTGAATAGTGCTCTGCCACCAAGGAGGACTGAGATGAAGTCAGGAGCTCACACAAAATGAGATGCTAGTACTGAATGCTGTAAAATGGTTTGTTTGTATTGGATATCCTCCCCCCATTGTCTCTGGGTAGATCACAATTTTTTTTCTGTTTGATTTATGGACGGAATCTTCTATTGTATTAGACGTATAAATTAATGATGGGTCTACTGGATAAATACTCACTAAGACAAAAACAGAATTCACAGTGCAGTCAGGTGTGTCAACAGGTAATAGATTTCACCTCCATGTAGCCATCTATTGTTGAGGTAATCATTGGAGCTCCAAAACTCCAGATCATCTAGTTCTGGAAATTCTTACATTTATGAGCTGAGTGATTCCCATTACTAATTAAATAAACAACAAATTGACTTCCACTCAGCAAAGTGCTAGAGATGATGATGGAGGACTGGATTTGATAACAAGATAGAAGGTACTCAACTGTAAGTATTGTAGCCATGAGGAAGTTATGTAAGACAGAGGTGCTGAAATATTTAAATGTCATAAATCACCTAGACAGCTGGTTTCAGTGTGAAAACTCTGGGACAGTAAAAGTGCCTGGACTGCTTCTTGTAAGTATTTAATGCTGCCCTTGAGTGCAGCATTAAATACTTACAAGAAGTGACCAGTTTAATGAGGCATTTAAACACTCAGTCTAGACACATCTTGCAGGGTATGTATATCTGGGATATAGCTTTATTGAAAAATATATATTATCTGTGGCTATACTCTATGTTAAATAGATGAGGTTGTCTACTTTTACATTTTGATAGAATGCTGGTATTCTATTTTTTTTTACGAATAACTCAATGTGGCAAACATATCCAACACATCTTTTTCTTCCTATTTCTCTCCCTGCCCCAACAATAACACTGTAAGGTGAGTTAGGTTGACAGAGTGATTGGGTCAAGTTTAGTTAGATGGCTTTCATGGCTAAAATGGGACTTGAACTCATGGTCTCCTGTTTTCTAGTCTGGGACCTTAAGCACTACTGTACACCAAACTGGCTCTCAACCAGACTTCCTTGGTTGGTTAATACTCCAGGGAGGATATATATGTATGGGTGGATCTGTGCAATAATCAGTTCTTCCCTGAGACAAGTTTAGTCTTGGTTTAGTCATCTGAAGTCACAGAATTTGAGTTGGGCAGCCATATAACTGGATAAATAAAAAATAAATAAATGTAAAACTACTGGGTTGTGATTACATGGGATGACATTACAGATATGATGCCATCGTTTGCAATAGAAGCTACAGTATACAGTAATTCAGTACAGCTGAGCTACATTTTTTTTCCTGGACTTAGGTGTGCTAAATAGTAGCAATTTCACTCTGTTGGTTCCAGACCTCCTGTGAACATAAAATTAATAATCAGAACTCCTGGCATGTCTCTTCTACATTATGTTGTCATTACCTCTTGGTGATGCAACTATGTGTAAACCCCTGGGATGTATAAATGAATATCCTGAAGATTCATAAACGTAAATTAATTTGCTTGCATTTAAGGCTCTTGGCTGCTATGGGTTGGCAAGCAGTTAGAAAGAGACATGAGGGAAATAATTGTGGGGACAAAACTAGCATGCATAAAATATTTCAGAAACAGGATTCATTATCAAGGTTATTTAATGATACCCAGGGCTTGAGGGCTTCATAATGCCACTTATTAGGCCTTAAATCTCTACAATTTAAGAATGCAAGATGACTACCAACATAAAATCAATAGCAGATCGCAGTTAGACGCTTTCATCCTTTATAGTACAAAGAAGCTAAAGGGTTAAATGTGTTCCCTTGGAATTGCTCAAGCACTGAAGATTAAATCTGATGATTTATAACCTGTGATGTGGTGAAGGATGTCTTGGTTGGATAACAAATTGCACATGAGTTTATTATTACTTCTAGGTCCAGTTCTTAACTATGATTGAGACTCTGTAATCCACAGGCATCTAGATCATTATCTGGATCTATCAGTTTTTTTGATGTTTGGTTGACATGTCCAATAAAGCTGGGGTTTTTGCAGGCAGATTTATTTCAACTTTGGTATGTTTAACTTTTAGTATTTATTACAATCACTTGAGTTCCGACCATAGTGTTATATAGGGTCTATTATTCTAGGATGATGAAACAGGTTATTTATTAATATTTTTTCTCAATTTTAGTTGAGCTCAACCTTGAATTTGCTTCTCAATTGTATTCACAATCTCAGGACTAAAATTAGAAGAATTACTGTTAGTATAGTGTGATATTTATACTGAGTCTCCCCCCCCACCATATTTTAAGCCTTTGATGTATAATTAGAGGAGAGCTTTTAGTATACTTATAAAATAGCATTGCAAATACCAGCTTTCCATATTTGTTATGAATCTGAAAATCCCAAATGAACTACAAGGCACCAGGTTGGGGAATGGCTTATACTATTAATACTGTATGTTTCATCTTTATTTTAACAGAGTTGCTGACCTTTAAGAAAGATATTGATTTGATCTTTATTCTAGTAAATTGTTTTGGTAGTTCTATCGTATTTAAATATCTATGAGAAATAGTTCTTAGTTTTTTTCTAACAAAATAATATGATTAAATAAATCATGGGATTTAAGATTTAGTCGCTGGTGATAAGGGGAAGTACACTTATTGTTATAAGATATTTGAAGGACCATACAATATATCTAAACAAAATAATACTGAACATCAACAGGGGAAAAATAGAGAAAACTGAAGAAATCAAGATGCTCTATGGAAATAACATCAAGAATGAAGATTATCACTACAAATATCTGGGCATCCTTCAGTCTGACAACAATACTGAAGTCAAATAAAAAGTTAGAAGTGAATATTTCATGAGAGTGATAAAGATCTTAAGGTCCAAACTTGGTGCAAAGAATACCAACAAGGCAATTCCAGACATTAGATGTACAGCTGGAATAGTAAACTAGACTCAAGAAGAGCTAAAAGAGCTGGATAGGAAGGCCAGAAAAATAATGATAATGAATCAGGCCCTTCATCCATGCAGCGGTTCACAGACTCTACTTATCAAGGAAAATACTGTAGGTATTTGTGGAAAGTTGCAATTTTACTAAACATTTTAGGGGGAAAAAGGAGCATTGGAAGACTATCTGAAGAATAATGACAAAGATGTACTGAAGTTGGTATACTATGAAAGCTTATTGAATTCTGGAGAAGTCACACAGGCCTACAAGGAAGTCCAAAAGAAGATTAGAAAATAGACATGGAAGGCAAGGTTAAAGTAATACATGGCCAGTTTGTTTAAAAAAAATGCAGGCCAAGCAAATAATAAGGCCTGGCAGTGGCTAAGAGCAGGAAGGTTGAAGAACAAGGCAGAAAGGCCAGTTCTGGCTGCACAAGACCAGGTCTTAAGAACAAATCCATACAAAGCATACAAAGGCATTAAGAGTTGTTAACCTAATCCTACGTAGCTTTTTCTCTGGTAATATCACACTACTAACTAGAGCATACAAAACATTTGCTAGACCAATACTCGAATACAGTTCATCAGTCTGGAACCCACATTACGTATCTGATATTAGCACAATTGAGAAAGTCCAGAAATATTTCACAAGAAGAGTTCTCCACTCCTCTACTCGTTGTAGAATACCTTATGCCACCAGACTTGAAATTCTAGAACTTGAAAACCTTGAATTACGCCGTCTTCGGTCTGATTTAAACATGGTATATAAAATCATACATTGCAATGTCCTACCTGTCAATGAATACTTCAGCTTCAACCATAACAACACAAGAGCAAACAATAGATACAAACTCAAAGTTAACCGCACCAAACTTGATTGCAGGAAATATGACTTCAGCAACAGAGAGGTCAATGTCTGGAATACTCTACCCGACTCTGTAGTTTCTTCCCCAAACCCCAAAAACTTTAACCTTAGACTGTCTACTATTGACCTCACCCCTTTCCTAAGAGGTCTGTAGGGGGCGTGCATAAGCGCACCAACGTGCCTACCGTCCCTGTCCTATTGTTTCTCTTATTCTTGTTTTATTTTTCTTATATGTACCCATTTCATGTATTCACAACTATGTATACACTTATACTTATTATCTTGTAAACAATTGGCAAATCAATCAAACAAACAAACAAACAAATAAATAAATAAATAAATAAAGCCGGAATTGAGAAGACAGCAACAAACAGCAAATGCTCTCCTGTTCAAAGAAGTTGAAAAAACAGTGAACCACTAATTAGCTGCTGCAGGAAGATTTTACAGGGTGACTACAAACAACACTCTCACGAAGTAGCAATAATGTCATGTTGGAATAGTTGCAAGAAATACCGTTTGCCTACAAGCAAGAATTAACAACAAAACACTAGAAAATGAAGAAGCTAAAAGTGGTCTGCAACTTTAGAATTCAAACAGCTGCATAACACCTTTCTTATTGACATAAAAAAACCAAAAATGGTTGGGTAGTGGACATTGCAGTATCTGAAGACAGTATAAGAGAAATAATTGGAGAAAATAATGAAATACAAAGATCTGCAAATAAGGCAACTGTGTCAAAAGAAAGCAAAGATGGGACCAATAGAAATGTGCCCCTTGGGCACGGTCCCAAAACTTCTGGAGCACCACTTGAACACCATTGACAAAATCACCATCAATCAATTGCAAAAGGCAGCTTGATGTGGAACAGCTTACATCCTATGATGATATTTTTAACACTATCAAACAACATTTGCTTATCTCAGGTCCTTGGATAGGACTAGATAGATGGATGAAAATGCCAAATCCAGTTCTGAACATCTGGCTGACTGTGTGAAGAATCAGAATATTAATAATTATAATAAAAGAGCAGCAACATTGCACAAAATAGCTCCATTGAAGCAGTGTAGTGTCACAGTTTTCTAAGATTCTGACTTTTTCTTTCTTTCATTGGGAACTAAAAACAAGCTGTCAAAAGTAGTCATAATATTTTTCCATGGACTGGAATAGGTTTGAGAATATTGTACTGCTGCCCTAAGATCAGATTCCTTGGACTAAAGCAACTGTGTACTCATGTGATCTTTCATATCTTTAATCTATTTTATCTGTCTTAATAATAAGACTAAGATTGGACTTGGAGCCACCTTTGTGATACAAATTCACATAATATATTATTTCTAGAACAAGTGAGTGCTATGTGCAATTGATGTTTCTTGTCACCTTGGGCAAGCTGATTACTGATGCCCAGATTTCAGAATCTAGTAATCTTCTAATGTAAATGCATATCATTTGTATTCTTGGAAGCGCAAGGAAAAGACTGACCCAAACCATCAAGTCCTCCTTGACTGGGATATTGAAGAATTGTAGACACTATGTAATGATTATATCTTTCTCATATAACTGTCTATAATCAGAGGGAAGTTGTGGAAGATACCAATCTATCTCATTTAAAGTTATCTGATGGAATCAGAAGATTCTGTCTAGCATCTAATAACTCTTTTTCCACTTTCTTGCAGCTGGTGAATATATTATAAAGTGTGATTGTAGTCGTGATTTTCATTAATCAGTAAACTGACAAATACTTTGGAGGTTTTTGTCTAGACTGATCATTCAGGGAACATGTTTGAATGAGTGAGCGTCGTTCTGTTACACAATAAAATTAATAGTAATTTGTAGAAAAGCAAAGTTGTGAAAAAATACACAATTTCAAAGATACCTTTAGTAACTAAGAGAGTGGACTTGAAAATATTGCTTGTAGTGTTAAGAAGTCATGAAAGGAAAAAGCCTTTGATAAAGGGCTATGAAATCTGTGGCATTTCGGGTATTTGCTCTGCTACAACTCTCAGCAGCTTTAGTTAGCATAGCCAACACTTGCTAAGAATTGTAGTTCAGCAACTTTTGAAAGTGTAAAAATTACCTACCTTATTCCAGTGCAGTCTTTTGAAGGGGTAGCTGGAATCTGCCAGGATTTTTTTGGTAGTGGTGGTGGGTTGTGTGCAAATATTGTTTGGCTAGAGGGGTGCGGTGGCTCAGTGGCTAAGCCGCTGAACTTGTCGATCAGAAAGGTCGGCAGTTCGGCGGTTCGAATCCTTAGCCCCGTGTAATGGAATGAGTTACCATTACTTGTCCCAGCTTCTGCCAACCTAGCAGTTCGAAAGCATGTACAAATGCCAGTAGAAAAATAGGGACCACTTTGGTTGGAAGGTAACAGCGTTCCATGCACCTTTGGCATTTAGTCATGCTGGCCACATGACCAAGGAGACGTCTTCAAACAGCACTGGCTCTTCGGCTTTGTAATGGAGATGAGCACTGCCCCCTAGAGCCAGAAACGACTATCATGTATGTGTGAGGGGAACCTTTACCTTTACCTTTGCTCCTGCTTTCCCCTCCATCTGTGATACTGAACTATCTGAAAAAATGGTTTTCTTGGAATGGAGAAAATACAGATTGGTATTAGGGTGTAATATGACTTTTGCACAGCTTAGTTTCAGATCCTTTGGCTTCTATCGAAATCAGAATCTTCAGTGCTCAAAGTAGCATAGGAGCCTTCAGAAGCAACTGGATTTCTTTGCTATTCACATTACTCAAGGGGTTGCTTTTTGTATAATTTTTATCCTTTTTTTTAAAAAAAAGGATAAAAATTAATGCAAATTAAAAATAAGGAAAAAAAAGAAAGAAATCAATGAGAAAACTAAGTGCAAGAAAGGGAACAAAAAACAAAAGAAAAATAGGGAAAAAAAGAAAGATACAAAGAAGTAGCTTCCAATTTTGTTTATAGCAGTTATAAATGCAATTATAAATTTATCTCTTACTCTATGCTTACACGTATTCTCTTCTCTCCATAATCTAGCCCAGAGGTGTCAAACTCAAGGCCCGTGGACCGGATCTGGCCTGTCGGGTGGTTAGATCTGGCCTGCGGCACTGCCCTGGAAACAGCAAAGGCCTGGCCCATGGTGCTTCTGCCAATAAAAATGAAATTGTGCAGCCCTATCAAGCTCCCTTTTTGCTGGCAGAGTGTTGCAAGAGGCCATTGTAGCCGAAAATGGAGCTTACAATGGCCGCACGCAGCGCTCCCAAGCTCCGTTTTTGCTAGCTGAGTATTGCAGGAGGCCGTTGCAGCCGAAAATGGAGCTCAGGAGGGGGCAGAGGGTTACAGGAAGCCATTGCAGCTGAAAACAGCTTGCAATGGCCACATGCGGCCCTCCCGTGCTCCGTTTTCACTGGCTGAGTGTTGTAGGAGGCCGTCGTAGCAGAAAACGGAGCTCAGGAGCCCATTTTTGCTGCCTACCCCCCTGGCCAACCCCCCAAGGTCAAACACAACCCAGATGTAGTCTTCAATGAAATCGAGTTTGATACCCCTGATCTAGCCTGTCTAATCATCAAAACCACAAATCATACATTCATTTTTTTTCTGTTTCATGGAAAAAGTCTATAAGAGTTTTCCAGTTAACAATAAGCGTACACATTGTCTTTTTTCTGATCAAAGAAGTCATGTTAGCTATCTCTCCAAGTTCCATCATCTTCACCAAACATTCCTCCATTATAAATAATGGTAATTCTTTCCATCCTTGTACGTGCAATAATCTCACTGCAGTTATCATGTACAAAAATGAAATCCCATGAATTTTTTCCAACTGTTTATTCATCAGTTTCCGAAGAAAAGCCTCTGGTCTCAGTTGTCTGTTAATCTTTAAAATCAGCATGTATAGTTGAATCCAACATTTTCTAGCTTTTTTATACATCCACAAATATGATAAAATGTCCCTTCATATTGTTGTCATTTAGAATAGAATAGAATAGAATAGAATAGAATAGAATAGAATAGAATAGAATAGAATAGAATAGTTTATTGGCCAAGTGTGATTGGACACACAAGGAATGTACATAAAGAAAAAATAAAATACACTCACCAAGAATCATAAGATACAACACTTAGTGATCGTCATAGGTTACTAATAAGCAATCAAATCATACTAGGAAACAAATAAAACAATATAAATTGTAAAGATACATTTCCAGCAAAGATTTGAAGTGCCTTTATACTTTCTAGACAATTTCTCTGGTGACATATGTCAACAGTACATTATTTTATAAAAATTCTCTTTAAGAATATAGTGTCAATTCCAATCCTTTAAACCACATATTTCCTCCTTGTTTCATCTGTATATTTTAATCTGTTTTACCCACTTTATCATAGATTCTTTTACTTGTTCTTCTGTTTCAAATTTCAATAAAAGTTTATACATTTTAGCAATTACATGTTCATCATTTGTACATAATTCTATTTCAAACTCAATTTTACATAGTTCATAACCATACATTATTTTGCCTACTTTCAGTCTTTCTAATAACCGTAAATAAGAGAACCATTGGCAGCTATATCCTTCTGCCATCAATTCTTCTATTAATTTTATTTTACATTCCCCTTGACAAAATACTGGCATCTATCTCACAGTAAGTTAGCCATTTTTGTTTGCCTATTATTTATTGTCTGTTGACTGATTTTAATATTTCTGTCTAGTTCTGAGAGGTTCTGGGGAGAAGATATTGCCCAGATTTCAGTGGGCCCTTTAAATATAATTTCTGTTTGATTGACAGAACTTTTCAAGAGTCCATTTTATCAGTATTATGAAAGAAATTCTAAGTATACCTGACAATAATAGTAACAAACTGTTACTATATGAAGTGAAGTGGTTCTTATTTCAGTTCCACATTCCCAACATTATGATGAAAGAATTCATTGCGAAAATGTGTTAATGTTAAGGTACTCTGTATGTATGTGTGTATGTATTAGTGGTGGGATTCAAATTTTTTTACTACCGGTTCTGTGGGCATGGCTTGGTGGGTGTTGCAGGGGAAGGATACTATAAAATCTCCAGTCAGAGGTGGTATTTGCCGGTTCTCCGAACTACTCAAAATTTCCGCTACTGATTCTTCAGAACTGGTCAGAACCTGCTGAATACCACCTCTGGTATGTATGCATGTATACATTATAAAAGTAATGCTGTTTTATGCATTGGCAACTGTTACAGGCTATAAGTATACAGTCATATGTTCTTGTAAGTATGCAGTCATATGTTGTAAGTATACAGTCATATGTTCTATAAGTATACAGTCATATGCTCTGTTCTTGATTTTTTAAATTAATTTTCTGATTTCCTTTTTCTTCTCCTTTGCTGTACGGTTATTTCTATGTGATGATACTGTCTCATTCTGCAGCTTTGATGCTTGTTGTGTTTTGCCAGGCCAGTTCTTCTGCCAGCCCCCAAATGGACATCCTACAACTGGCCATGTGCCTGGCAGGGCTTCTATCCAGTGATATGACTTGCTTTAAATGTAAGCATTCAGTTCCTGTCCTTTGCCAAATTCACTTCCCCTCTTCCTGCCATCATGTCCAGTTGTATTATCTTCTGCCAAGCTAAATGATCATTTGGAAAGCAAGTGGAACCATTTCTTCCCCACTTCTAAACAAAATGAAGTTTCATTTTTCCTGTGCATTCAATTTCTACTCTATTGTCTTTCTACAATAAGTAGAATAATCACGTTTTTTCCCTGAACTCTTAATCTTTCTTGGATAGCAAACAGCCCAGCTTAAAGCTGACCCAGTGGCAACTTATACATTAATCTAGCTTAAAAATTAGATAGATTCTTTTCCACCCAATCAGTGTCACTTTTGTTCATTGAAAATGTAGCTGCAGAAGCTTTGATTCCTTGCTTCTACCCTATTGCCCAGTAAGGATATTATCAATATTGCTAACAAATCAGATATGGTTTTTTTTAATTATATATTTCCTTCTATTTTCTTCTCCTTCCATTGATTGGAAAACTTAGTCTCTCCCTTCAACCAGCTTCCTGCAGGAACAACAGAATACTGCTTTGTCTTTTCTCCCACCACGAAGATGAAAGGCAAAGATGCAGATTTTTTAAATGGAATATGCAAGTTTTTTAGGACATGTCCATGAAAAAAATATTTAGATACTCTTACTGGGCTTGGTTCTATTCATGCATTCGTGCTCTGCTGAATAGAGAACCCTGTGAATGAATTAGAGCAGTGGTCTCCAACCTTTCTGCCTTGTGGACCATGAGGGGCGGGCCATCTGATCGGCAGGCACACATGCTTGTGTTCGCAGCTCCATTTGCATGAGTGGCGGGCACTTGCACAAATGGAGCTTCACACATGTTTGCATGAGTGCCTGCTGTTCATGCAAATGGAGCTGCATGCATGCGCTATTGTGCATGTTCGCTTGCCGTTTGTGCGGCCTGGTTCCAAACGGGCCACGGCCCAGTACCAGACCACAGCCTGGGGGTTGGGGACCTCTGAATTAGAGATTTCTAACAAGGATTGCTTCAATATTTCACATCTTTCACTCTAGCAAAAATGTTAAACTGTTATAACCATGAAGTGCAGTACGCTAATGTTTTTGAATAACTATGTAATATAATTGTATTGGTGGCAATTCTGTTAGTGAGATTTTCCACTTAATAGAACACGATGTTACAATTTTGTATTATTAAGACATTGAATTCACTTTCTGTTTCCATAAAACCTTAAGTATGAAAATCCTTCATTCTGAAATGTTTATAATCTATATTAGGTAGAATATAGGCTGAGGAATTTTCAGACGTCTTTGATAGATTTAATGTATCTAGGCTGCAAAGATCTGGATAATCACTAGATGTCAGATACACTTAGTGTTATACTAGAGTCAATGTAATAATATCACACAGAGATTTTCTGACTAGTTGAAAAATTTTAGGCTCTCAGATTGTGTTAAGAGTTCAATAAAGCACTTTGTGGTTTTCCAGGCCTAAGGTTTGCAAACTTCAAATTATTACACATTGCAAATTGGAATATCATTTCTTAAATCTAAGAAGCTGAACTCTCATAATTAAAGTGTGACGTTTTTTGCTACAATATGTTTTATTTATCGGAAAAGAAGACTACCATATATTTGATAATCTACTACTACCAAAACATTGAGAAAAAATTCTTTAAGTCCTATTGCTATATTTTTGGTGAATTTTGGAAGTCTTTTCAGTTCAGAAGTAAGTCATCTGAGGAGAAAAGTGTTTTCTCCCCCTGGTAAATAAGTTGTAACCTTTTAGGACTTTCCAACATTTTAAAAAAAGTTACATAGCAGATTGTGTTCCCAATATGTCATTAAAATATGTAGCAGATTTAGCATCCTGCTATTGAATTCTTTCCATTCTATTATGGAATGAAAAATTACAGACATAAAATAAAGAAATTGTAGCTTTGTTCTTCTAGGACTTGGATAGCTTCCACAATTTAGCTTGTTTAATGTTAATGTTTTTTACATTGCTGACATCTTAACAATCATCTCTTGTGTTTTATTTTGTGGGTGGTAACTTTTGTAGGTGGTGCTAGTAGCAAAGAAATCAATGGATTCAGAACATTTCTGTCCCCAGCAACCTAAAACTAATAAGGATACCAGTGCATGGAAAATAGATGTTTGTGCAGGTAATATTACCAACCTTGATGCCAACCAAAACCAAGCATTTAATAGTGAGTGCCATACCATGTGCACTAATCAAACAGGTGGCAAGAAAGTAGGGCAGGCAGGCACAACACAGGTTATGTAGACAGTAAACACAGTGTCAGACATAAAGTGCCTATATACAAATGCACAAAGTCTGGGGAACAAACAGGGTGAACTCGAACTACGAATACATGAAGGTAAATATGATATAATTGGAATAACAGAAACTTGGTGGGATGAAACCCATGACTGGAACATACTGGTAGAAGGATACAAACTATTCAAAAAAACCAGACCCCATAAAAGAGGAGGTGGAATTGCACTGTATGTAAAGGACCACTATATTGCTACAGAAATGCATGGAACCAAAGATGAAAACCTCCTAGAATGCATTTGGGTCAATATAAAAGAAAAAAAGAATGACATGGTCATAGGTGTAGGCTACCCAATCAAGCAGAAAATATAGATGTCCTTTTTGCCAGCCAACTAACAAACATATGCAGGAAACACACAACAATAGTAATGGGAGACTTCAATTATCCTGATATCAATTGGAAAACTAATTCTGCACCAAGTGAGAAATCAAATAAGTTCCTAACCAACCTAGCTGAAAACTTTGTTGTCCAAAAGGTAGAGGGTGAAACTGGAGGGACAGCCATACTGGACTTAATTCTTACAAACAGAGAAGAAGTGATAGAGGTAGTTGAAACTGCAGGAACCTTGGGTGAGAGTGACCATGTCATACTAGAATTCAACATAACACAAACACATGCAACAGAACATAATGACACCAGAGTCTTGGATTTTAAAAGAGCTGATTTCAATAACTCAGAGAGAACTTAGGAAAGATTCCATGGATGAAAATGCTAAAGGGGAAAACAACTCAAGAATCTTGGGAAACTCTAAAAAGTATGATCA
This sequence comes from Notechis scutatus, assembly GCF_049901735.1. Classification (NCBI taxonomy): domain Eukaryota; kingdom Metazoa; phylum Chordata; class Lepidosauria; order Squamata; family Elapidae; genus Notechis; species Notechis scutatus. The sequence continues at coordinate 121,145,929 of NC_142010.1, forward strand.
TAGAAGCCCAGACCAGCACAATACCACTGAGAAAGAAAAACAAGAAATCCAAGAAGAAACTAACATGGCTGCACAAAGATCTCTCTGGCAAATTGAAAGAAAAAAAGGATAAGTACAAAAAATGGAAAGAAGGACATACAACTAAGGCAGAATATCAGCAGATAGCCAGAATCTGCAAAGACGAAGTCAGGATAGCAAAGGCTCAGAACGAACAAAGACTTGCAACAAAAGTCAAAGATAATAAAAAAAAAGTTTCTTTCAACATATAAATAACAAGAAAAAAATCAAGGAAACAGTCGATCCACTAAAGAGAGAATATGGCAAGGAAGTAACAGGCAACAGAGAGAAAGCAGAACTGTTTAACTCATTCTTTTCATCCGTCTTCATGCAAAAAGAAACTATAGCTCAACCCACCAAAAACATAACTGTAAAAGACAGACCAGAAATAAAAGTTAAAATAAGTAAAAAAATAGTAAGAGAACACCTGTCTGATCTTGATGAAGACAAATCACTGGGGCCTGATGGATTACATCCCAGAGTTTTAAAGGAGCTGGCAGAGGTCATCTCAGAACCACTGCACTATATCTTTCAAAAATCCTGGAGCACTGGGGAACTACCAGAGGACTGGAAAAGAGCTGATGTGGTTCCCATCTTCAAAAAAGAAAAAAGAAAAAAACAGACCCAGGAAACTATAGATCAATCAGCCTAACATCAATACCCGGGAAGATACTGAAAAAGATAATAAAAAAACAAATCTGCCAACATCTAGAAACAAGTAAAGTAATAACTAGCAGTCAGCATGGGTTTGTTAAAAACAGATCACGCCAAATCTTATTTCATTCTTCAACACAGTCACTAAATTAGTAGACCAGCAAAATACTCTGGACATAATATATTTAAATTTCAGCAAGGCATTCGACAAAGTAGACCACAATCTACTTCTTAGTAAGCTAGAAAAAAGTGGAATAGATAGCACCACCACTAGATGGACTCGCAACTGGTTTGCAAACCGTACTCAACGAGTAGTCCTTAATGGGTCTAAGTCTACATGGAGGGAAGTAAGCAGTGGGGTGCCACAAGGTTCTGTCTTAGGCCCAGTACTCTTCAATATCTTAATTAGTGACTTAGATGAGGGAATAGAAGGGGAACTTACCAAATTTGCAGATGATACTAAGCTGGCAGGAATAGCTAACACCCAAGAAGATAGGCTCAAGATCCAGATGGATCTTGACAGACTAGAACACTGGGCCATATCTAACAAAATGAAATTCAATGTAGAGAAAAGTAAAGTCTTACACTTAGGCAAGAAAAAACAAAGGTACACATATAGACTGGGTGAAAGCAGGCTCAGTAGCAGTAACTGTGAGAGGGATCTTGGAGTCTTAGTGGACAACCAGCTAAATATGAGCCACCAGTGTGCAGCAGCAGCCAAAAAAGGTAATGCAATCCTAAGTTGTATTAACAGAGGGATACAATCAAGATCAAGTGAGGTACTAATACCACTCTATAAAGCCTTAGTAAGACCACACCTAGAGTACTGCATCCAGTTTTGGTCACCACATTATAAAAAAGATGTTGAGACTCTAGAAATAGTACAGAGAAGAACAACCAGGATGATTAGGGGACTGGAGGCTAAAACATACAACGAACGGTTGCAGGAACTGGGCTTGGCTAGTCTAGTAAAGAGAAGGACCAGGGGAGACATGATAGAGGTCTTTCAATATTTGAGGGGCTGCCACAGGGAGGAAGGGGTCAATCTATTTTCTAAAGCTCCTGTAGGCCAGACAAGGAATAATGGATGGAAACTGAACAAGGAGAGATTTAACCTGGAAACAAGGAGAAACTTTTTGATAGTGAGAACAATCAACCAATGGAACAGGTTGCCCCCGGAAGTTGTGGGAACGTCATCACTTGAGACTTTCAAGAAGAGATTGGACTGCCATTTGTCAGAAATGGTGTAGGGCCTCCTGCTTGGGAAGGGGGTTGGACTAGATGACCTACCAGGTCCCTTCCAATTCTGATTATCTGTTTGATCTGTTTGACCATCTTCTTTTTCTCTTAGGGGTATGTGTGTGTGTGTGTGTGCACGTGTGCATGTAAAGAATGAAAACTAAATACGTCATTGTCCAGAGCGAGATTTCCTATTTCAGAAATGTGCATCAAATGCTTAAAAGAGGAATAAACAGAGTCAGGTTAAAATTGGCATAGATCTTTAGCCCCTCTCAATTCTGTAATTGTGTTTCTGTGTCCTTGCTAGTACTGCAGACCCAAAAGGGACATTGTTCACAACAACTTAACTTTTCTAATTTTCTAAATTTCCTATCAAAAATTCAAAATTTTGTGCGATAAAAGTGCCACATCTGGAACATCTCCTGCAGTATCTCTTGTCTAAGAACTGAGCTGGGATAGCGAACAGCCCTGCTGGACACAGAATAACTGTGATGACCACTCACAAAACACCAACTTTATATTAAAAAAAAGCCTGTTATAAAGTAGCTTTGCTTGTGCTATGGTAGTTACTGCAGCTACTGTTCCCACTGCTTGTCTTACACTATAAGACTTTCAAGAATCGGTTGCTTACAGATTCACAAATCAATACCAATAATTACTTCAAAGGGCAATGTTTGCACTGCACTAACAATGGTTTTTCTAATGTGGTTCTGGGTTCTCTAGCCAGGTATGTTTAGCTTTAAGAAGATAAGCTAAAGGGAGATGTATAGTAATAGCACTATTCTAAGGGTGTGTGTGGATTTATTCTGTTAGTACCTAAGGAAAGGTCAAGAACCATACTGTGGAAACTTTATAGAAATACTCAAACTCAAGATAAGGAGTAATTTCCTGACCACAAGAACTATTAAGCAGTGGGACAGCTTTGTCCTAGTTACTTATGATTTTCATACAAAAGTTGGACAGTCTTTTATCTAGGGTGATTTTATCTGGGGATTTCTGCTCCTACAAACAACCTATAAATTCTTCCCTGTCTTGAGTTAGGACAGATTTTTGTGCCCAAAATCGAATTGAAACTGCAAGAACTTACAAGAACTGTTCAAGAACCATTTCCTCCAACATTTGCTTATGAATTTGAACCTCAGGTTGTAGCTATTTAACACACAAGCCCAACAACCTGGCCCATTATTTATAATGCCTTCCTCAACATTATAGATATAGCCTATTGATCTATGCTGAGAGATAATGGAAGTATATCATATTGCATAGATCATTAGCAGAATTACTTGTTTTACAGTATCATAATGTTCTGCATCTCTTGCTGAAAGTTTGCTATGTTCACGTAAAGCTAAAGTTTTCCAAGTCAGAGGAGGAGTGTACATGGCTGATTTTATGATTTACAAGCTTTGTATGTTTCTTCCAAACCTCATAAATTTATTCTTTAAAGTGTGGTTTTTAATTCAGAAAGGGACATTAACTGGACCCCATAATTCATAGTTTAAAGCAAAATCTCTCTGTTTTCATGTTGGTCCTTAAGCAGCTTCCATACCAGCTGTCTCCAAAAATTTTCCCCCTTCAGAAAGAGAAAAGTATGAGGAGCACCGAGATAAAAATCTGAGCCCCAGGTCTTTTAGGATGTAGCATAACCTCTTTGAATATGGCACCAGTTTTTCTTTCTCGGGACACTTAGTTCTTCCTCCTCAGCATCAAAGTTATAAGGAGGGGCCCATCTCCCTCAAATATGGGATTTTCTTCCTCAAACTTGGTCTGGCTCATGATTGTAGGAGAATTACTCAGGCTTCTGCCAGTTTCTTAGTGTGGGTGTGAGTGGTCTCTCACTAATTGCAAAATCAGTGTAACATTGCATTACTTTTTATTGTAACTTTATGCGCCATTAATGTCTGAGTGTGTTTGTATACTCATCCCCCACTGCCCGCCTATAAGGTATCTAGATTGAGGGAGCAAATAAATCCAGGTAGACCTCAATTTGTAACCATTAGCCGAGGTGGCCCAGTGGTTACAATGCAGCAGTTCGGCAGTTCGAATCTCACCAGATTTAAGGTTGACTCAGCTTTCCATCCTTCAGGTGGGTAAAATGAGGACCCAGATGGTTGGGGGAAATATGCTGACTCTGTAAACCGCTTAGATAGGGCTGTAAAGCACTGTGAAGCGGTATGTAAACCGAAGTGCTATTGCTGTTAGTTTAGGGACAATTTGAAATTACAACGGCACTGAAAAATGTGGCCAATTTTCACACTTACAACTGATGCAGCGTCCCCGTTGTCACATGATCAAAATTTGGGTGCTTGGCCACTGGCATGTATTTATGACAGTTTCACTTTCTTGGGGTCATGTGATCACCATATGTAATTTCCTAACTTTGATTCCGACAATCAAAGTCAATGTGGGGAGTCAGGTCAGCTTAACAACTGCATCATTCACTTTTTTGCCACAATTGTGGCAAGAAAATTATAAAATGCGGCACAACTCATCTAATAATTATCGTGCTTAGCAATGGAAGTTTTGGGCTCAGTTGTGATCGTAAGTCGAGGACTACCTATAAATAACAGGAGGCATGAATGATATTCTAAAACCAGCACCCTCTTCCAATTGTTTTGCAACAACTTTACATCAGATTACCTATATAAGAGAGATACAGGCCAATTCATATTTCAAAATCGCTTCCATCAAAGGCATTTCTTTAAAATGATATTGGAAGGAATATTGCATTATCTTTCTCCTATCAGTTTGAATCTAAAATATTCCATCCATATCCACAGAAAATTAATAATGTTTTACTGTATATTCCTTTCTCAGTCAAGCTTTCCTTCCTTCCTTCCTTCCTTCCTTCCTTCCTTCCTTCCTTCCTTCCTTCCTTCCTTCCTCCCCTCCTTCCTTCCTTCCTCTCTCCTTCCTTCCTTCCTTCCTTCCTTCCTTCCTTCCTTCCTTCCTTCCACTGTCCCAGAAAGAAAGATTGCTTTGCGGTCTTCTACAGTTTCCCCCATGAGCTTTCCTTTTGCTCTGTAAAGCTCTTGCCAGCCATTCTTCATCTGTCCTGGAGTCCTCTGTACTTTTTCCATTAATTCTGAGATTTGCCTGCAACCATCTCATCAGCTCATAAAGCAAGATGCAGTAGCTGAGCCTGTCTACTTCTGCACCATTTAATGTTAGTGGATGGTGCAATTCAAAGCAAACTTTCTGTTTTTTTCTGAGAATACTCCTGAATCTTTATTTTTTATTTGGCATCCTAGCTTTATGATAACACGAAAAAAGATGATAAAGTTTTGGCATATTGTAGTTATTACCAACATTTTATTCCAAGGATGCTCCCACTGTGACCCAAGTTAGTACCTTTAATCGAGAGACTTTCTTTCAAGCTAACAGTGTTTTACCCTCATTCCACCACTTAGAAATTATGCATAGTATATTGTCACACGTTTAAGATACTGGTATGTTGTTGTTATTAATAAGGAATACTGTATTAGGCATACGGGTGTCTAAAATCTGTAACCTTACATCTTATCTATCTTTAAAAAAACATGTGAAAACCTCAACTGACCAAAGCACAGTAGATAGTAAAGATGAATATATATAGCATGATGCCAAATAGCCATGAAAAACATAACTTGGAATGTAAGAGAACTTAATGGTAAAGAGCATTTTTACCTAATTTAACTAGTGAAATGAAGAAAAACAGATATTTTTTGTGTCTGAAAGTAAAGGAAAGGGGAAGGATATATTAGAACTGAATGTAGGTGGCTTGATCTTGCACCGTAGAATTGGTGAATATATGCAGGGAAGTGAAGTTGGTGAACGACAGGGCTAAAATGTATATAAAAATATGAATTGATGTCATTTAGGTCATTTTGAATATACATGGATGTAGCTATTCATAGGTCAAAGTTGATGATAGTTATATGTTACATTTCAGTAAATTGTGATATGGAAGAATCAAAAACTAATCTTCTGCACATTTATATGAATTCTGTATTTGTGACTAATTTTCTCAATCTTTCATGATGACCAATCAAAATAATTGTGCTTTCTATTCACACCTTTCAACACAAATAATTGTCTGCTTAAACCCTATATTAGAAACATTTTTAAGCAGATGTTATACAAGGGGTACAGTTCCTGGGTCTTCAAATAGCCCAATTATTTTTCCTTATTTGCTTATTTCATTCTGACCCATCCATTCATGTTACCTATCAAAATAATCTTTTTTACCTCACTTCATTCAGAATATTGCATAATGTTGCATAAATTCCCACTATTTCCTCATTATTCTATATCACTACTCTTGGAATATAACTTGCAGCTATCATTATTATCTGAATGAGTGAGATTGAGATCATGTGACTTCAGGGACCTATAACAGCCCTAAGTACAAATGATACCCTTCAAAGAAACTGAAGAAAGAGGTTTCTTCCCCTAACCCCAAAAAGTTTAACCTTAGACCAGTGGTTCCCAAACTTTTTCAGTCCACCCCGCCCCCTCCTTGGTGCTACAAACTCATCCTCGGTGCCCCCCACCCAGGGGTGGGATTCAAATTTCTGTGGGTGTGGCCTAATTTGAGGGTGTGTCTTGGTGGTCACATGACTGTGGGCGTGGCTTGTTGGTCACGTGGCTGTGTGGGTGTAGCTTGCTGGCTCGGCATGGCGGCCACATGACCAGGCAGGCGTGGTTTGGTGGTCATGTGACTGAGTGGGCGTGGCCAGGTGACTGGCAAAAAAAATACAAGTGGTCCTCACTTAATGGCTAGTTGCTTAGCAATTTATGACTGGCATCCCCAGAGCTACTTGACCTGTTTTTGGAGTTTTGGCAGCCATGCACACACACACACACACACCCCCTTCTAACCCTGCTGGAGCAGGACATTGGACTAGAATAGGCAAAGCACCTCTGATTAGATTCTAGTAGTGACTAGAATCTAATCAGAGATCCTTTGCTGATTCTTGTTGAATTGTTTTATTTCAGGGGTGGGATACAACAGGGTTAACTACTGGTTCGGGATTTACAACCTTCCCTGCATGCTGGGAGCCACGCACCTGTAAATTGTCTTCAGCACACTGCATGCAGAGTAGCAGCCTTTGAAACAGCCCTCTTTCCTGCTTTTTTAACTGCAGCTGTGCACACAAGCAGGAATTGGTGGGACCACAAAATACACAACATAATAGAAAATGAAGACACTAAAATGCTTTGAGACTAGTGTGGCAAAAGAGAGTATCAGTAGTAAAAGGGGTGCAATCCCAAAATATACAGAACACTACTTGAACATTATTGGTATTGACAAAGTTGTCATCACTCAATTGCAAAAGGCAGCTTTATTTGGAACAGCTCACACCCTGGAATGACACGTCTAAAACCATGAAACCACATCATCTGTCTCTCAGGTCCTTGGGAAGGACTCAGTAGGTGGACAAAAATACAACCCAGTCTAAACATCTGGCTTTGCGGCTAATCATAGGAATTTATTAAACTTGTATGCTGCCCAACTCTTAACGATTTTGGGTAGCCCACAGCATTCAAAGAAATTACAATAAAATCAATAAACAAACATACAAGATTAAACGATGTTCAACATTTCTAGTTTTTAAACTACTGTTTTAAATGGCTTTTTGCTTCCAAAATATGTATTCAATTATGATTAAAACACCCAACTCACAAGCACTCAGTCCCCAACAAAAAATAACAATCTCAATAAAAAGAGGCAAGAATCAGTAGGAAGATGAGGAATTAGGGCAAAACTTGGTTCCTCCCAAAGCTTTCCCATCTTAGTAAAAGTAGATAAGGGATTTGCCTTGTATCTCCCTTGGAAACAGATCTGATACAAAATCAGGGCTCCGTATCATAGTATCCAGCATTCTGATGATGTGATCGGTTTTTTTCTGCAACTAGATTCAGAGGGGAAATCCACAGGTGGCTTGTACTGAGGAAGAGAATTTTTGAATAGCAGTGGGAGAATGAATGAAAACAGTACTGTGCTGATTTCCAGAGTTGATAAACTTTCAAAGTCTTCAAATTTGTTCTAGTTTATAGATTTATGGATCTGTGTGTAATGTGAGTAGCTATTATTCAGCCATAATGGGTACCCACAAGCACTTATTACAAGATGCCTGTGCAAAAAGCAAAGGAGAGAGAGAGAAAAAAGAAGGTAAAAGGCCAAATATAGGGCACATCCTGCCGTACATCAAAAATATTTCAGAGAAGTAGTAAGACACAACTTCTGAGATCTGCAAGTGGGCATTGCACCCTGCCCAGAGGCAGGGTGCAGATAGATCACTGGACAAACAAGGACATACAAGGATACAAGGACAAATTGTGCATTGTAAAGATTGTTTGGGAGGTACTTCCAATGTAATCTATCACAGGGGTTGTTAGGGTTTGGGAATTAACCCCTAGAAGAGTATTGCAGCAGTAGTCAAGCCAGGCAACCAAAGGAGAGCGGAAGGGCCCCAGAGTATACACACACTGAACACAAACACTGTTTGTAGTTTAAATAGTTTTTAATCCAGTTAGAGTTTAAGCATTGTCATTCAGTCCATTAAGTCATTCACAGTATTTCCATCCAGTAAGACTCACTAGTATAGTCCAAGTTAAGAGTCTTTGCAATATCTTTATCAGCCGATAAAGATATCTTCTCCTCCTCCGGTTTCACTCTCCAGAGAAACAAACGCTGAATATTCAGTAGACTTACGCGGTAAATCAGCAAACAGTAGCAAACAATAACAGTTCAGTCACAGGCACTCACAGTCAGTAATCACAGTTAGTCGCAGCAGCACACAGTTACAGTAACAGACAGTTACAGACAGTAACCTTTCCAGCTTCTAATGCTTCCTTATATTGTAACTTCTAACCGCACCCTTAATCGGCTAATTGCCTGCTGCATTGTGCTTAAAGTGATAAGCACTTAAACCATGATATCTAAGTTTTATATATTTATTCACCCAAACCATATTTGGTATCAATGTTATACCTAACATACTCCCCTTTTGGGTGAAATAAATATATAATACCTTACAATCTTATCCCATATTTTTCACAACTCTCCTGGTGCTTACTGGCACCTTGGGCTTTAGTAAAATTATCAGCTAAATTGTCCTCCGACATACAGTACTCTAGCTGAATCATCTTACTTCTTACAGATTGTCTCACGTTTAGGTATCTTAGATCTGTATGCTTGCTCCTTGTTTTTACTCCAATATTTGTGGCCATTTGAATTGCTGCCTGATTATCTTCATGTATAATTATAGGATAATCTACTGTTATACCTATATCAATTAACATTTGTTTATACATTATTAACTCTGTACATAACAATGATAAACAGGAGAATTCTGCCTCCATAGTAGACAAACTTATATGCTGTTGTCTTATTGACTTCCAGCCTATTAATGTCTTACCCAGCATTATGGCTGTTCCTGAAGTCGACTTTCTAGTGTCTCTTTCTGATGCAAAGCTAGCATCTGCATAAGCACTCAAAATTAAATCACCCTTTGGTTCTAAATACAATGAATAATTCATTGTCTTTTTAAGATATCTTAATATCCTCTTAGCTGCATTCCAGTGTCTTTCACATGGTGCAGAATTGAATCTAGCCAACTGATTCACGCAGTACGATATATCTGGTCTAGACCAATTACTAATATAACTCAAACTACCAATTAAAGATTGATAAATCACCTTATCAAACTCCGGGCTTTGTACATCAGTGTTGCTAAACTCCTGACTCATTGGAGTCTTAGCTGGCTTACAAAGCTCCATCTTGTAATCTTTTAGCAATTTGCTTATCTTATCTTCCTGAGATATCTTAAAACCTTTCCTTGTTTTCTTTATATTCAAACCGAGATACTTCTTTATCTCCCCTAATTGCTTGATCTTTATTCTCTTTCCTAATGATGCTATTATTTTATTTGCCTCATCATTAGTTTCAGTTATCAAAGCAATATCATCTGTGAATAGTAATAATAATGATACTTTCCCATTTGTCTCCCTCTTAAACAGACATGGATCGGCTAAACCAGCTTTAAATCCTATATTGTCTAGTTCCTTTACAATATACTGGTTCAATTCATAGCCTGATTGTTTAAGACCATAGAGACTTTTCTTTAACAACCAACAATCATTATTATCCTTATTTTCACTTTTAATACCAACAGGTTTTTTCATATAAATAATATGTTTTAATGGGGCGTGCAAGTAAGCAGTTTCAACATCTAAATGGTTAACTATATAGTTTTTACTAGCTGCCCACACTAAAGCTGCCCTCAAGGTTGCTGCCTTAAGACTAGGTGCAAACACCTCATCGTAGTCATTAGCATTCTGCCTAAAACCTTGGGCTACTAACCTTGCCTTATGGATTAAATTACCATCTTTATCTGTTTTTACCTTAAAAATCCATTTGCAGCCAATGGATTTCTTTCCTACAGATAATTTGGCATTTTCATACACCTTCATATCTCTTAATGAATTCAGTTCCTTATTCATTGCTGCATACCATCTTTCTTTTTCCTTAGTAGGATACTTTTTAATTTCTTCAACAGAATTAGGAACTTGATTAATCTGGCACACTGTGTTAGCTTGGTACCTATCAGGCGGTCTAGATACACGTGTAGTTCTTCTGGGAATTACAGGGCTTACAGGAGGACTTTGTTGAACTACTACCTGTTCATCTTCCTCATCCTGTTCAGCTATTGAATCTGTTTCTTCCTTTATGGGCACTATTTCATCCTGTATTTGTCTCTTTACTTTATTTTTAAAGTTACAGGGATAACTAATGGGATTTCTATAGGATTCAATAATTACATCTTTATTGGCATCCTGTTCTAATTTCTCCCATCCTTCATGTTCTAGAAATTGGGCACTAGCACTACATAACACTTTAGATGTGCCTTTCTCCCAAAATCTATATGCCCTATGGTTTGCCTGATAACCAACGAAGAAAAATCTTTTAGCTCTATGTTGCCCTTTTTCCTGAGTTGTGCAGGAATATGCACCCATGCTGGTGCACCAAATGTGTGCAGGTAACTTAGATCAGGTTTCCTGCCATGCCACCTGGTGAATGGTATTTCACCTGTTGTTGTATTAACAACGTTGTTCAATATGTTATTAGCACACATTGTAGCCTCCCCACAAAGAATCAGGTAACCCAGAATCATTTAACATTGTTCTAACCATTGCCTGTAGTGTTTGGCCTCTTCTTTCAATAAAAGCGTTATGTTCTGGCCTGTATGGAGCAGACTTCTTATGCTCTATTCCAGCTATCTTAAGTCTGTTCTGGAATTTTTATTAATAAATTCGTGCCATTATCTGTCACCAGGGTTATCAGTTGCCGTTTAGACTTTCTTTCAGCAAACCTAAGCCAATTGAAAAAATGTTGATATGTTTCAGTTTTGCTTTTCATTAAATAGCAAAACCCATATCTAGAATAATGGTCCATAATGCTCAGTATATATCTAGCACCCCCATACTGGGTTTCTTTGGACCTATTATGTCTGCAAATACCACTTCTAAAGGTTCTTTTGTTTTGAAACCATTTAGCCTATTTGCAGGCAATACCTTGCTCTTATCTTCACAGCAAACATTACAACGCAAATATTTATCACAAGATTTTAACCTTATTCCTTCAGATAACTCAACTGTACGTTTTAGCATTTTAAAATTTACATGCCCCAAACGCCTATGCAATAAATGGATACATTCATCATGAGGCTTTATATTATTAAATACAGTTTGAGCCTCCCCTTTCTTACTATTATCTAATACATATAATGTTCCATTTAAAGCTGCAGTTACCCTTTTTTTATCTTTTTCAATTATGCAATTATTATCCTTAAAAGTAATTACATAACCTAATTTATCTAATACCCTTACTGAAAGCAAATTAAACTTTAGTTGCGGTACATACAACATTTTTATATCCTGGTTTATGTACGGACAACGTGCAAAACCTTGACCTTTCGCTTTCAGGTTCCAGCCATTAGCAAGAGATATATGTTGAGAACTTGTAGACATTTTTATAAATTTTGTCTTATCTCTTGTGATGCAGTGAGATGCGCCACTGTCAACCACCCATAAATTATTCTTCACATCAGAGTTGCTAAACGTGGCTAGTTCAAATGCTTTCTTTGGCTTTTTTACATTCTGGCTTTTTCTCTTTTTGCAGAATCTTGCCAAATGTCCTCTGTCTCCACAATTAAAACACTTTTTAATTGTGTATGCCGTTGAAGATAAATTCTCTTCTTCCAGGTGCTTTACTTTGCTAATCTGGTTTCTTTCAAGCTTTGAAGATAATTTCTCTTTCTTATCTTCTCTCAGCTCGTCACGCTCACGCCTTCTTCTGGCTTCTTCTAGTAGCCTGCCTGTAATCTCGGTTAATGAGAGGCTTTCTTTTGGCAATACCTCTAACGAAGTCACATAGTCATCATAGCTTTGATCTAATGAAGATAATATTATGTAGACTTGTTGCAGTTCATTAAATATAAGCTCTTTTTCTTGCAATTCTTGAAAAATGCTCTTCATACAGTTTAAATGAACTAACATATCTCCATTCCTCTGAAGATGCGTTCGAAAAAGCTTCCGTGTAAGATTTATATGTGCTCCTACACTGTCCCGAACATAAATCTTCCTGAGGTTCTCCCAGCAGTTTGCAGCATTTTCTTCTCCACGAATATGGACAAGCTGCTGATCACAGAGAGTCAGTCCTATGATGCATAAAGCCTGCTCATTCTTCAGTTTAAAGTCTTGTAACTTTTCTTTATCATCATCATTAGCAGGATCCCAGCTACTCACATCTGGTGGGTTTGCTATAATGTCCCACAATCCTTCTCTGCGTAGAAGTAAACTACATTTCATTGACCATGAAACATAGTTTGTTCCATCCAGCCTGGATATCATGGACAGTTGTGACAAATTTACTTGTGCCATTACTCTTCAGATATTTTGACTATTTTAAACTAATTAAAACAGTTTGTTTTTACAGTAATGTGCAACTCACACCAACTCTCTCTGCTATATCCTGGTTAGTTAGACTATGCTTCTGGGCCCATAACCAATGTTAGGGTTTGGGAATTAACCCCTAGAAGAGTATTGCAGCAGTAGTCAAGCCAGGCAACCAAAGGAGAGTGGAAGGGCCCCAGAGTATACACACACTGAACACAAACACTGTTTGTAGTTTAAATAGTTTTTAATCCAGTTAGAGTTTAAGCATTGTCATTCAGTCCATTAAGTCATTCACAGTATTTCCATCCAGTAAGACTCACTAGTATAGTCCAAGTTAAGAGTCTTTGCAATATCTTTATCAGCCGATAAAGATATCTTCTCCTCCTCCGGTTTCACTCTCCAGAGAAACAAACGCTGAATATTCAGTAGACTTACGCAGTAAATCAGCAAACAGTAGCAAACAATAACAGTTCAGTCACAGGCACTCACAGTCAGTAATCACAGTTAGTCGCAGCAGCACACAGTTACAGTAACAGACAGTTACAGACAGTAACCTTTCCAGCTTCTAATGCTTCCTTATATTGTAACTTCTAACCGCACCCTTAATCGGCTAATTGCCTGCTGCATTGTGCTTAAAGTGATAAGCACTTAAACCATGATATCTAAGTTTTATATATTTATTCACCCAAACCATATTTGGTATCAATGTTATACCTAACAGGGGTCGCCAACTTTTTGGACCTCAGGGACCACCAAATTCATAATTTTAAAACCCAGGGACCACTAACTGGTTCTGTGGGTGTGGCCTAATTTGTGGGTGTGGCTTGGTGGTCATGTGACTGGCAGGGCATGACTTGTATGTAAATATTATAAATATTGAATTTTTTTTATTAAAAAAGAGCAACTTTTACCCAAAATCAGGCAAAGCAGGCAGGCAGATTAAGTTGCTCACAGAATCATTCAGTGATCTATCTATCTGCCATCGGCTAGCTCAGTCTCTCAACTTTGCTTGCCATGAGTCTGCACTGAATAATAGAACCTTCAGTCCTAAGGGAGGTTCGGCTGTGCTTAAGAGCAGAGCTGAAGATCTAAAGACTATCTAGAAAGCAAGAAATCCAACCATTTCCTACTTCCTAGCTAATCTAAATCTCCCGGAACAGCAGAACAGCTGATGGTCAAAAAAGGAAAAATAGCAATTTAGCAGGCAAGTTTGCCGGGTAAGGAGTGAGTGGGCAGAGAGGGTTCCTGCGGGCCATGTGGGCGGTGCAGCCTTGTGTTTCTGCGCAGCCTGGATTAATTGCTTTGGGGGGGGGTGTTCTGGAAGTGAGATTTCTCTGTAGCCCACCAAAATTTTATCACGGCCCACCAGTGGGCCATGGCCCACCAGTTGGCGACCGCTGATCTATCGGATCCCCTGCATGGATTGCCCCTGTGATTATGTAGGACAAAAGGGACAAACTCAATGTAAACCGCTTCAAACTCGATTGCAGAAAGTACAACTTCAGCAACAGAGTGGTCAATGCCTGGAATGCACTACCTGACACTGTTGTTACATCCTCTAACTCCCACTCCTTTAATCTCGAACTATCCACTCTTGATCTCACCCCATTCCTAAGAGGTCTGTAAGGGGCGTGCATAAGTGCACCATCGTGCCTACCATCGCTGTCCTATTGTCCCCATTTATTCGTACCTATTTCCTATATTCTTACTCATGTTTATACTTATACCTATTATCTTGTAAGCAATTGACAAATAAATAAATAATAATAATAAACCTAACCACTAGATTGCAAGAACACAAGTGAGCAATCAGATGAGGAGACCCGAACTCATTGTAGCCTCACATTGCAATGAACAAGGACACACATTTAATTCTGCAGCAATTAAGATCATGGGCCATGCAGGTACAAAGATAGCCAGGGAAATTGATTGAAGTCTGGGAAACGAGCCCCTTGTCAGTTAATAAGGAGTGCTGAATTATCACCAGCTTATCAAATACTTAGGTGCTGAGGGCTTGGCAGCACAAGGAAACAACAGCTATCAATACACCAATCAGCCCAGTAGGAAGGCACCACATAAATACGACTTGCAGAATAGCCCAAACCATGTATTCCAATAGAGAGAAATTCCCTGATGATGGGCTCCATCACGAGTCTGAAAGCTCTACATCTTTGGTTCTGGTGACCAACTCAAATTTGATCTTGCATCAATATCCTGGGACACATACAGTATATTTGCCTTCATTTGTGAGAGATTTTTCTGTTTGATATAGGATTGTATTAACATGTCCTATACCTCAAACCTGATGAACATTCTGTTGCAATGTAGTAATTTTGTAAAAAGGGAAGTATGCTAAATGCCTTAAATTCAGAATATAGATGAAAACATTTTCATGCTAGACTGAGTTTTCAACAAGGGACTAATAATAATTCTGTGCTCTGCTAATAACACAGATAGAGTTTAAGAAAAATGAATTCTGTCCCCCAATAACATTCTGGTCCAAACTATATGATTTATTACTCTCTACAACTAGCTCTTGCTTAATGGCTTTATTTATTTTCAGTCTTAGCTGAAGGCAGAAATGATCTGTGAATTAAAATTAAAGCAATTGTGGAAAATTAGATATTCTTTCTTCAGGCATGCTTCAAATAAAGAAACATCAGGAAACTCAGTATTCTGATGTTTTGAGCAGATGTATTTATTTAATTCAGAAGATCTGCATATTTTCATAAAATTGATTGTGGTAAATTGGAACTCTCTGTTTCTTGCTTTCTCATGGTGATTGGCATTCCTTTTTTTCTATCTGCTTGGACCTTGCCTCCTTCATAGTTCTATAGAATCAAATGGAGTTTGCGTTTGTTGATTTTTCATGTTTACTACATTTCAGTATGGTTCTTTATATATTGCCAGGAAAAACAATTTTAGATCAAAGTTTTTTTTCATGTGGTATATGGCACAGGATGATGGCCTTTTGAATAAAAGTCTTTTATGTTATCAATTATTAGAATAATGATTGTTCATTTTTATAATTAGAATCAGCATTACTGTGATTTCTATTAAGCATCTCATAAAGTGTTTTGATTAGAATTCTAAATAATAATGCCATTTGAACACTGTTAACATTGACACAGTCATTACCAGTCAATTGCAAAAGGCAGCTTGACTTGAAACAGCTTACATCCTGATGTAAACATGATGTATATGATGATAACTTTAACATCATAAATCCTAGGCCCCTGCGAAGGACTTGATAGGTGAAATGCCAAATCCAATTTAAATATCTGGCTGACTGTGCGACCAGTCATAATAATATTTTTTTTGCTAAACTTGTTGATTAATTGTTGTTCAAGGGTATGCCCATTGATGGGCGGTGTCCTATCTACTTGCCCAAGTGTATAATTTTCATATTTTACTGCTCTGAATATTTTTCCATAGCTTGAGTGAATAGATGACCTTATTCCAAGGTCTTAGGAAAAAAGCCTTTTGAGTCTTTATCTTAGGCCTTTGATTACAGGTAAGTAATATGTGTAAGTAATATGTGAAAACTGTGCTAAAACTATTTCAAAAATTTTCAGATCTTTTCATTTCCTTTAAATGACTCATAGGGTAAGTGGCTACCTCCCCCAAATTTCCTTGGTTATTTAACATCTTTGGATTCTCCTTTGAAACCATATTTACTGCCCTAAGTATAATAATCTGTATTCTGTTTGCAAAATTTTGGTGGTATCTATGCACTAAAGTGCTCCAAGCATTACTGATGGTAAATGATCTATAAAGAACACAAGAGAGAGCTGCATCCTAGATCTCATTTACCCATCAGATATGGAGAGAGGTCTTCCTGCTGTTTCACATTGCATCAGATGTGCCTTCCAGAGTAAATTGCACAACTAGATAGAATTTCCATATATATATCCTTTCCTGCACTGATATCTTCTAGATGTGCAGTGTTAATAAACTCCAACCAGTACAACAAATGATGTCTGTGAATTATACGACCCATAGTCTTATGCATTTGGAGGTCACTAGAATGAGGAAGGCAGGTTTGTACATTATTAGATTATATTTTATTTTCACTCTAACGATACTGTTGTTGCATGGGTTATTTGCTTGCATGCAATGCAATCTCTTCAAGAATAATTATTTTGAGACTCACATTTACCAGAAAGGAATCAAACAGAATTTCTTAGATTCTATATGAGGTCAGGAATTTTATCAGGAAGATGGCTATAATTCACCTCAAATACACTGAGTTAACACAGCATTCTGATATGTGATTCCTAGTGTATTACTTTTGGTCTAGATATATACACGGCTGCATGACAGAGGTAGTGAAAATATATTGCATGCTCTATATAGGAATACTATATGGATCTTTAAACATTGAGTAATGATTTAGGAATTTTAATTGTTAATTTTATTTGTTTATGTACTAGATTTTTATCTCACCTTTATTATTTTTACAAATAACTCAAGGTGGTGAACATACATAATACCACTTCCTCCTAGTTTCCCCATAACAACAACCTTGTGAAGTAGAGAGTGACTGGCTCAGAATCATCCAACTGGCTTTTTCAATTTAATATTCAACTCCTTTAATTTTACATTCCCAGTTTCTTGGCCAGCACAGTTTTTAGTCTAGCCATATTTCACTTGATTTTGCCCATGCTAAATGCCAAACATACTATAGAGACCGGTGCTGACTTGCATACGTGATTTATGAGGATTAATCTGACCTTTCTATCTTTTTTGCTTGATGAGGCTTTAACATAATGTTCCATTGTTTTTAATGTTAAGGAAATTTGCAGCATTTGCAGACAAAGCAAAAGGCAATAATAGTTTATTTTACATTCCAGAAATTGGGATAAATGTAGCACAGGCATCTTCCTCTTTTTCATTACTATATTCCCCTTCCCCATGGCATACCGATACAGGTTTTTACAGCGTTTTGTACATAGGTAGATTTTAAATCATCAGGACAGTGCAAACAATGAAGAGAAATTCATAGAAACATAGGGAACATCCTTTTGAGTTTTAATGAGCAAGAGCTTGGAACTGGTAACAATAATCAGGAACAGGGCTAGATACAATAATTCACAGTTCAGGTAGTCTTCGACTTACAACAGTTTGTTTAGTGATCGTTCAAAGTTACAATGGCACTGACAACAGGGACTTATGACCGTTTTTCACAGTTACGACTTTTGCAGCATTACCATGATCACGTGATCGAAATTCAGATGTTTGGCAACGGCTTCATATTTATGACCATTGCTGTGTCCCAGGGTCATGTGATCTCCTCTTGCAACCTTCTGACAAGCCAAGTCAATGGGGAAGCCAGATTCACTTAACAACTGGGTTACTAACTTACCAACTGTAGTGATTTATTTAACAACTGGGCCAAGAAAGTTTGTAAAGTGGGGCAAAACTCACTTAACAAATGTCTCGCTTAATGACAGAAATGTTTGGCTCATTTGTGGTTGTAAATCGAGGAGTACCTATACTTAATGTACTTACTAGGCATTTAACAAAGGTCTTGAGGGAAAAATGTGAAAAATGTTAAGCAACAATACTTGTGTCCAAGAAAAGGTCAGTAATTACAGGGAGTTCTTGATGTATACATTACAATTGAGCCCCAAAAGCTGCTAAGTGAGACAGTTGTTAAGTGAGTTTTCACCCATTTTACAACTTTTCTTGCCACATTTATTAAGGGAATCACACTCCTTCCCTTCCAGTTTTGGAAGATGGGGGAAAAGAATGAGAAGTAGAATGTATCTTGGACTTTAGATTCAGGAGATGTTTTTGTAATATTTTATTACCCTTAATTGAGAAGTTGTGAGAAAGTGGAGTAGATGTCCACGCTTCATACTACGTACAGTAGTTACATCTCAAATTCTCACGCAGACACTGTCTCAGTGACTTGCCATTACATCAATAGACAGTGAGCCTAGTACAAAGAAAACTACTTGCTACCTGGTCCAATAGTGCAGTAATGGTTGATATGCAAGAAGAAGTAATGGGGGACTTTCTAGCTCTATCTGATTCTCCATGGCAAGACTTGACCATTAACCACGGAAAGCTATTGGGAGCATTGAAAAGCACAATAGGGGAGAATGGGTTAGTAGCATTTCCCATAATGACTTGCCTGGGCCTTCTTCACACATGGGAGGAGAGATTGATTCTGATGGGTGAAGTGGTATATAGGAATATAAGAATAACCTTGAACAAGGCATACAGAAACTATTAAAGCAAAATTAAAGACAAGTTAGTCCTGTGAAAAGAGGAGGTGGGAGAAAGATATTAAAACTAATCCCCCACTTGATTCTGTTTGATATTAATGGAGGCAGAGGGAAATTTTGGTAAGCTTTTAAGGTAACACTGTAGTAATTCTTACAGTGTTTCCTGATCCGACCTATTTTGGAGGGCTGACAGAACAACATAACAGAATGTTCAAATTATGTGGAAACCTGTTTGTGTACAGTTGCTTTCAGGTACGCATTTTTATTAATATAGTTTGTAAATCACATCAGGAAATGGTCAAACACTGATAAATAGGACCAGGAACCGGTCTTTTATTTCATCATACAATAAGTTTGATACTTTCTTTACACAAGTAGCAAGTCAATCAGGTGTTGTTGTTCCTTAATTCTTTTACATATGTAGGAATGTGTATGTATTTGTGTGTTTATCCTGTGTGTAATTTTTTTTATTCTGTCTGTTCTTTAAGAGGATTTTGCATCCTAAATATCAGCCTAAAAAGTCTGAAAGAAATAAAAAAGATTCGAAAATAAGATGTTTAGAGCCTGAGCAATTGTTCCTGATGAGACTTTGGAAAGATAAAATGAAAATAGCTAGCATTTTTCGTTTTGTGATGGAACATTTACCCTCCTTCAGTTGTTAGTGATATTTTTGTTTATTTTAAAGTATCAATTTAAAGTAATTGAATAAAGGCTATGCTTTAAAGATTGACTCCAAAGAGATTTCTGTTTGAAAAGCTTTTTGGAAGCATTTGTTCTCAAAAACAGAGCTACTATAAAACAGGTGTAATTTGCAGATAAGAATTATATCAGCCATGTCCTCTTTTCTTTTCTCATCAAGGACATATTTGAGTTGCTTGTGCTGAAGTGTTTGATTCCAGTTGTGATCTAGAAACATCTAGGAAGGAAGGGCAATAATTGCTTTTTCATAAGTTGCCCAATTCCACTATTCTAGCAATTTGCCATATAGATGTATGTGATGTTATCTTTTTTTAACCTTACACCCATTTCTTATATTATATTTTTGATGATAGTCCCAAAGATTCATCAGACTCAATTTGGTATCTGGGTGTTGTCATTTTACAGGAAAGTAATGTTTGAAAAATATCTAACTCTGGTGCTTTGCTTCATAGACATTCAAAGGTTATTGCTTGAATGCCGTTTTTTAAAAAAATGAATGTTCCTCTGTAGCGTTTGATGCTAGCCAGTTACAATGATGAGACAGCGTAATAGCAAGGCTGGAAAATGTAATTATGAGATATTGCTAAGGGAAAAGTCCTCTTCCTATTGGCTTTAATCTAGGTGGAAGAAATAGGATTTCATCCCTATTGCCCAACCATTACAACTGGGCTTATTTGTGGTGATCACCACTCAAATCTTCCTTGGAAGCCGTATATTAGATAATTTGTCTTTGAGTAGCTGAGACATAATCAGAGCATGGGAAGCATTTCTACCAGCTCTTTGTTATGGTTCAGTTGTTCCCTGGTTTCTCTAGAGATAACCATGTCATGAATTTCTTCATGAAACAGACACAATTTTATCAGTCTTCACTGATCTTGTTGATTTCCAAAATCAAAAACTGCTTGTGAAGTCAGCCAGAGGTCTAGTGGTCAGTTAAGCCAAGTGCTTTTTCAGTGTCCAGAACAACTATTTGATGGCCATGCTTGATAGCATTGCTCCTGAGCAGTTCTTGTCTTCTGATCCAAGTAAGCAACTTGGTTTCCCGAAGGAATAGAAGAGATACTTAGGTTGGCATAAAAAGAACAAATATTCGTAGACATAGGTAAAGGCTTAAATTCATGCCTAGACCATGGCAACAAAAATGGCACAGTGGGTTTCACATGGCATTCAACCTGAGTGTCCATCCTGTAACATTCTTTAAGGTGTCCCTGGAAGACAGGCTGCTAGGTGATTGGAAAAAATCCTCTCAGCATCTGGAGAATAAATTTACTTGGACTTGAATGCCAGTTAGGCGAGTCCAATTGAGATGACCAGGTCTTCAGTCTTTTTTGGAGCCAACAATCCTGATTTAGATCAAAACTATTCAGCCTATTTCAGGATCACCCACTAACATAGATTTTAACTAAAGCCCCAAATCTTCAATAGCCTAAATCAATCTTAGGTTGCCAGCTATCACATCACCATTATTGGAGTCGTCCTGCTTGTCCAGAGGGTTTTTCCCCCCAGGACTCTACCTGTCTTTGCCAATTCATCAGCCTTTCCTCTCTCTCTTCTATGAAAACAATTTGTATACAGAATTAAGTTATCTGTAATTCTCAGGAAAGAATGATTTCCCCCCACATCTTACTGTGTATGCCTGCATGGTAAGTCTTGCTGGACCAGTTGTTGGATCCTCTTCTGTGGAAACCCATATCGACATTGCAACCAACATGGATGGTGTCAAACAAGACCAGAAGTTAAAATTCTAACAAAAGCTGGGGTGTATCAAACCCAACATCGCCTGTTCTCTCTCACTATTATCTCACATCATAATATCATTAGGGAAACTGAAAGCAGTCAGCCAGCTAACTATTGCTGTCTGCTATAGAAAAAACAGTTTTTCTTAGAAATCAGACTATCCACTGATGGACCAACTACATGGGTAGTCACATCCACTCTATTTTAATTTCTTAGCTGCCAGACTAACTTAAAGCATATAAAAGACTTCCATTATTTATCCAGTTTAAGAGGTATGAAGTACATATTTCTAACTTTTAATTGAGCAATCTTCCCTGCCAGACTAATACAAATGAGCAGGTTCTTATGGGAGATTTGTGGCATCAAAATGGTCTGAGTCTGTAAAGATGAGGTAGTTTGTG
This sequence comes from Notechis scutatus, assembly GCF_049901735.1. Taxonomy (NCBI): domain Eukaryota; kingdom Metazoa; phylum Chordata; class Lepidosauria; order Squamata; family Elapidae; genus Notechis; species Notechis scutatus. Next base: position 121,167,887 of record NC_142010.1, read on the forward strand.
ATCTTCCCTTTGGGAAAATGATTAATGGTCCTGGTAATGATTTGCAGATAAGATCTTTAAAATGTTGTGCTCCAATTGCAATAAACCTGCCAGCCATTCCAAGAACCTGCAACTTAAATTCTTACTGATTGAAGAAACTAAACACAATGAATCCATTAACTCAATTTAAATTTAATATAACCTATAAATAAAGTAAAATGTTATATTAATTCCATGGTGGATAAGAGTTTTATCACCAAAACTTGCTTTGAGATGCATTCCTATCCAGCTACGTGCAGATAATGAATATAAAGGTTGGCAGCTTTTAAATTTTTGAAGCTGGGTCAGTAGCACAGTTTCTTTGTGGTGCTCAATTAGATCCCTTTTCCAATTTTGGCTCACTGGAGTTTGCACAATTATTATTATTTTTTCTAAGAACAGCCTTTCAAATCCCTAACATTATATCCAGGGCTAGAGTGTGACTAGAGGCAGGCTTCATGAATGTGGAGGGGAGATGTGGTGGAACATAATTAAGTATTGGCTTAAACTATCTTCCTCCTCCTATTAAACTATTTTTCCCCTTGATCTTTACCCATAATTATGAGCAATGATTTCCAATTCAGTTGTAGACAGACAAGTTACAACTGGTTAAACCTTATCCTTTCCATTTTTCTATGTCCCCTGTTTGATATGGGTTTTGCTTAGGCCAAAGCTGATCCGTTTTCAAATCAGGAATGCTCTTATGACTCTGGTCATGTAGGAACAATGGAGCATACTTCCTTCCAGTACAGATAGTCCCTTCATTTACAACCATTCATTTAGTGATTTTTCAAAGTTATACCGGCACTAAAAAATGACTTCTGACTGGTCCTCACACTTATGACTGTTGCAACATTCCCATGGTTATGCAATCAAAATTTGGGTGCTTAGCAACCAGCATGTCTTTATGATGATTGCAGCATCCAGGGGTTCACGTTATCGCCATATACAGCCTTTCTAACTGGCTTTTGACAATCAAATTCAACTAGATGAGCTGGATCCTCTTAATAGTAACAGCACTAAAGGTGGTATTCAGCAGGTTCTGACCAGTTCTGGAGAACTGGTAGCGGAAATTTTGAGTAGTGGAGAACCGGTAATGGAGCTGGAAAGCAGGTTAGTGGGGTGTGGAGGGAATGGGATTTTGCAGTAACCTTCCCCTGCCATGCCCACCAAGCCACGCCCACCAAGGCATGCCCACAGAACTGGTAGTAAAAAATTTTGGAATCCCACCACTGAATAGCATGTAGACTTATATACTGCTTTACAGCCCTCTAAGCAATTTACAGACTCAGCGTATTCCCCCCAACAATTTGGGCCCTCATTTTACCCATCACAAAAGGATGGATCGTGTGTGAGTCAACTTTGAGTCTGGTGAGATTCGAACTGCCAAATTGCAGTCAGCCGGCAGTCAGCAGAAGTAGCCTGCAGTACTGCACTCTAACCAATGAGCCACCATGGCTTAATAATTGTGTAATTCACTTAACTGCAACAATTCAATTAACAACCATGGCAAACGGTCATAAAATGGGATACCATTCACTTAACCTTGCATATTCTATTCTCACTTGTGCTTGCATGTTGAGGACTATGGGCATATGAAGAACAGTTGCAGGAACTGATTTTGCTAGTCTAGAGAAAAGAAGGAATAGGGGTGACATGAAAGCAATGTCCCCAATATTTGAGAGGCTGCCTTAAAGAAGAGTGGGGTCAACTTATTTTCCAAAGTAGCAGAAGGCAAGACAAGAAACAATGAATGGAAACTAATCAAGGAGAGAAGCAATCTGGAATTAAGGAGAAATGTCCTAACAATTAACTAGCAAAACAGCTTGCCTTCAGAAGTTGTGGATGCTTCACAAATCTTGTTGGAGATTTATTAAGAAGAGATTGGACAGCCACTTGTCTGAAATGGTGCAAGGTCTCCTGCTTGTGCAGGGGGTTGGATTGGAAGACCTCCAAGGTCCCTTCCAACGCTATTCTGATTGGATACTACCTGTATGTGAATTACAGAGATTATACCTATCTTTTTCTACCTTTATTATTTAAGAATTTTAAGTATTCAGGGCAGTGGGAAAATTTCTACTTCCCTGCTTGCTTTCAGACATTAGCCCTACCACAAAAGATAGCATTGGCAGCTTTTGTACAGGAGTACACTCAATATTTGTCAGACAACAACTTCTGGCATATGCTTGGTATCCAGTCTTATAGCTTAGTCTCGATGTGTCCCTAGTCTAACACCACATAGCATTTTAACAGCAGCTTACAGTCTTACGGTTTATCTTATTTACACTCCACCTCATACATTTTATATGTCTTTCATACAACTTTTAATGCCCCCCTTATGCCTTTGTATATCTTTTTATGTTTCCATGCTTTCTTTTTCTGAAAATATTCCTTCCCCATGCCTTATGCTGCTCTATGAACAAAATAAAGATTTATTTGATTCTACCAACAAGGGAGGTGTTGTACTGTGGACATATAATAAAGCTTAAGGACTAAAAATACAGTGGAATATTGAGTTACAGGAGTAAATGGGCCACAGAACCTTGGACTTAATTTCCTGGTATAACCTGGAGAAGTAAATGCTTGGCTGGTAGGCAAACCCTTTCCAATAAGGTGGGGGGTGTCCTTCTGTTTAAACCAGCAAAGGACGTAGAGGTCTTATTGAACTGCATTCATTACTCCAAAATGTCCTGCACACTATTTTTCAAGAAGATCCTACGCTTGTAAAATAGTGTGGTTTAGTTTTCTGATTAGTGAATAATAGAGCCTGATCCACTGCAGTCTCCCAATGTTATATGCAACTGAGCTGATAGAAGAAGCCAACCCAATTGTCCTTTTTGTAATTCACATAACATCTCAAGTATTGTTTCAATGTAATGGAATTTGTTCAGTGGTGCGATTCAAATTTTTTTTACTACCAGTTCTGTGGGCATAGTTTGGTGGGCGTGGCGTGGCTTGGGGGCGTGGCTTGGTGGGCGTGGCAGAGGAAGGATACTGCAAAATCTCCATTCCCTTCCCACTCCTGGGGGAAGGTTACTGCTAAATCCCATTCTCTCTCCACCCCACTAATCTGCTTTCCAGCTCCATTCTCCTGTGCAGGGCAACACAAGAAGACCCAGACGATCAGCTGGGACTCGGGAGGCAGAGAATAGATGGGGATGGGGCCAGTCAGGGGTGGTATTTGCCGGTTCTCCAAACTATTCAAAGTTTCCACTACTGGTTCTCCAGAGCTGGTCAGAGCCTGCTGAATACCACCTCTGGATTTGTTTTGTTTTGTTTGTTCATTCGAATGAAGATGATATGTTGAAGGCAAATGCAAACATACTCCAAATAGTTTGAATAAAGTTCAGCAGAATCACACTGCGAGACCAAGTATCTCAGCAAATTGTGTTCTGAAGTTTTGGGTTAGGAACAGTTAAGCAACCTTCTTTACTGAGAAGAGCATGGTTCATGTGTAATTACTTAATTACATGTGCCATGCTCTTCATGGTCCATGATCACCAGAATAGTGTTGTGGCCTTGAACTCTTCATAGAGTCACAATAAAGTCCAGATAAATGGTTTTTCAAAGACCTGAAGAAGTAAGGACCTAATGTATGTCAGGACAAAGATGCAGAATCCCAGTTTTTTGGGTGACAGTGAATAGGTATTTTTGGCCTTGGTGATGTAATAAGCCATCACACATGACATTGGTCAGTCAACCTTTGCATCTGTTAGGATGTTTAGTATCTGCTTGATCTAAAAGTGCTCCCCCCCCCCAATGGATCATGAAGTTCTCTGTAAAAAAAAAAATATTAAGAAAAAAATAGTGATACAGGAATTCCATTAGGTGAATTATTTTCAGATGAGAATATATCTATTAGGACAGGGATTTTTCTCAGTTTTTTTCTCACAGCCTTATAACTTACTAGCAAGGAAACAGTCTATTCTCAAATAAGATAAGAAACAATGGATAGAAAGTAATTAAGGGGAGAAGCAACCTTGAACTAAGGAAAAGTTTCTTAACGGTGAGAACAATAGTGAGAAATTGTGGGTGCTACATCACTGGAGGTTTTTAAGAAAAGATTGGACAGCCACTTGTCTGAAATGGTATAAGGCCATGATGGCGGACCTATGGCACATGTGCCGGAAGTGGCACGCACAGATACTCCTGCTGGCACATGAGAGGTCGCCTGGAAGAGCCCCACTGTGCAGGTGTGTGCGCTGCCCGCCTGATAGCTGATTGTCAGATATCTGGCGTGCATGCGCGGGGGGCGGGGGTGTGTGGGAGATGTGCGTGCATGCGCAGAGACACATGCACAGAGACATGCGACGGGGGCCACGCGTGCATGCACAGGGGGCGTGCCCCCCCATATGCATTGCCTTCTGGGTGTTGGCATGCAAGCATGCGTGTGTGAGCTTGCATGCAATTTTCGGCATGGGAGCCCAAAAAGTTTAGCCACCACTGGTATAAGGTCTCCTGCTTGAGCAGGGAGTTGGACTAGAAGACCTCCAAGGTTCCTTCCAGTTCTAATTCTGTTATCCTGTTAAAGAGGAATCTATAGGTGTCAGTTGTTTATACTGTATCTGAGCTGCTTGAATTTTTGTCAGGTTAGGAACCAGCTGTTACACCATCTTGGCTAGGGTGGAATTATTGTGCTTCTGATGACCTGAAATCTTTCTTCATGGTTTTTGGACTCCGAGTGACCATGAAATTCCTCTGTTATTGTGATAGTATTTCCAACCTTATTTAAACTGGCCATGGAATATTTGTTGAATATAAATGTTACAGTTTGCATGATTCACCATCATGGATACACTCTGTGGAAAAACAAAGAAATCTTTTGGGTTTTCTTTATAATGATTTTTGTTTCTATTTTCCGTATGCATTGTAGTTCTCCTACATGTACTTGTTTCTTTGTTTACTTCTGTGCTCTGATTTGTGGGATATGGTATTGGTATATGCTGGTTCTTCACTGAAGAAGAAAAAAAAGAAATTACAGGATTGGAAAATAACAACAACCAAGGACCTGTATATTTACTGTTGGCTCAACAGCCATACTTCCAATATTCAAAGCTGTAATGAGAGTTTGGAGTTCTTGACTACATACAGTGTAGGTATTTTTCCTAGGTGAACTGAGTCAGTTCCCATGGAGAAATGTTGAAAGCTAAGAAGTCTAGAACAAGAATCCAAAGAAGGTTTCATGTATTAGTGTTGAGGGCTGGGCAGGGGTGGGATGCTACCGGTTCTATAGAACCTATAGCTGTGAAGAGCAGCTGACACCGAACTGGTTTGGCCCACCTGCCTGCCCAGGCTCTAGGCTGTCCTTTATTCCCTGCTTTTCCCTCCTCAGCTGCTTTGTGCAGCATAGCTGAGGTGGAAAAAGCAGGAAACAAGAGGATTTTCAAAGGCTGCACATCTGCGCGCAGCACTTGTCAGCTGTCCAGGCGGCACAGCTGATGATTTCTTGCAAACACTGCACACATGCATGTTATGATCGTCCGCAGTTCGGAGAACCGGCAAATTGCTCCTGCCCTCTCACTCTTTACCTGGCATGCGAGCCATCCAACTTGCCTGGTTTGGTAAGTTGCTATTTTTCCTTTTTTTTTTCTCCTCGACCATCAGCTGTTCTGCTCTGCTGGGAGATTTAGATTAGCTAGAAAGCAGGAAATCCTTGGATTTCTTGCTTTCTAGCTAATCTAAAAGCAGAGCCGAACCTTCCTTAGGACTGAAGCTTTTCAGTGCAGACTCAGATAGCCGATTGCAGATGGAGAGATCTCTAAGTGAATCTGTGATTCTGTGAGCAACTCAATCTGCCTGCCTGCTTTGCCTGCTTTTGGGTAAAAGTTACTCTTTTTTAATAAAAAATAATAATCAATATTTACATCAATATTTATAATATTTACATACAAACTGTGACCACCCAGTCACATGACCACCAAGCCACACCCACAAAGTAGGCCACACCCACAGAACAAGTTGTTAAGAAATTTGAATCTCACCCCTGGGGCTGGGTGGAGCAGGCTCCCTATCTGGATCAGAGTGTGTTGGGTCCAGGACAGGAATGGTGGGATAGTTGCTATCTCCCCATCATTATGGTAGGGCCTGACAGCCATAAGCTATACTTCTTGGGATGTCTTCTCTCTTTGTGTGTGAGAAAAGGTCTTGAAACCTGGCCATGGAATATTTGTTGAATATAAATGTTACAGTTTTCATGATTCACCATCATGGATACACTCTGTGGAAAAACAAAGAAGTCTTTTGGGTTTTCTTTATAATGATTTTTGTTTCTGTTCTCCGTGTGTATTGTAGTTCTGCTACATGTACTTGTTTCTTTGTTTACTTCTGCTTTTTGCTTTAGTATTTGCACTGCATTCGGATGTACATTTCCGCTGTGGCCCAATTTAATTATGTGTAATTGTGTTCAAATGAGTGCTTTAGCCCAATTCATTAGGAAAAAGAACATCTTCGCTTTTTATTTTAGTGCGTGGCTTTTGCAAACAATTAAACAAATACAAACAAGGATCACATATCAGAAATAATTTTAAAATATATGATAGATATAATGTCCTTCTGTTTAGCACAATTTTCATTATTTTTCCTTCTTTTCTACTGCCTCTCCCAGAATTTTCTGTTATATTTTATTTATTTATTTCACGATTTATAACTCAAAGTGTAACTCTGGGTGCCATACAACATAAATATATTATACTGAAAAAAAGGATAACAACAACCAATAAGATAAATATAAAAGCTAAAATATATTTTAAGCTTCATTCTTCCAATCTTTGAGAGAACTACTTTTCATAATTCTATTGCCTGCTGAAAGAGGCAATATATGAGTAAGACTATGATTTAGAAAAATTAAGTTATTATTTCAGAACTGAACCAAAAGATGGGATTTTGCAGGCATATCTTTAGAATAACTGTTCTCAGTAGATGGTGAACTATAATTTCCATGTATTTTCAGCCCCCAAAGAATGCTTGTAACTTTAGACTTTCTCTGAAAAAATAATATTAGCAGATGCAACAGTAATAAAACATGGAATGTAAGATGCATGTGGGAAAATAATTTTAATACTTTATGGCAAATTTTATGACAAAAATCAATCTTAAATTTACAAAAATCATGAATATTAGTATTAAATCAAATGAAAACATTAAATTTTACTACTCATGTAAGTGCTCTTGAAGTGGTTAAAAATATTGTCTTCAAGCATAAGTGGTTTGGCCACAATGATTTAAAAAATCAGGTTAAAAATTATGTCTTCAGGTGTAGTAAACTAGGTGATTTGGAAGATCATTATGAATGGAATATGGTCTGCCAACATCCATAGTGAATGTAATTCTGTGGTATATGTAATTGTGGTGCTGAACATACTGTATAAATAAAATCATGGATTGTATTTAAGATTATCATGATGGGGGGGAAAATCAAGTTTGTGTCTATCACTGTTAGATAAACTACACCATATGCATATGGTCATCTATAAAGAAAGTACTGTACACTATCTTTTGACAACCTGAATAATGGCTTAGACCATTTGATTATTTGTTGACCATGTTTATATAACGAATAAAATTAGGTCTATAAAATTAGCATTAGCATTCTTCTATTACTTCGTATCCAGGACATCTATGTCTGGCTCACATAATAAACACCATCAACTCAATCCTCTAAATAGTTATAACTCGGTTTCAAACATCCCCAAGATTATTTTGGGCTAAATCATAGTGGTGCAGTGATTAGAATGCAGTATTCAGTTAGTAGAAGGCTAACTCTGCCGACAGCCAGGAGTTCGAACCTGACCAGCTCAAGGTTGACTCATCCTTTGTCCTTCCGAGATAGGTAAAATGAGGACCCAGATTGTTGGGGCAATATGCTGGTATTTGTAAACTCCTCAGAGAGTGCTGTAAACCATCATGAAGTGATGTCTAAGTGTGTTATGTCTAAGTGTTATTGCTATTGCTAAACTGACTCCCCCTGATCAGTTTTGTCATCCTGAAAGCTCAGCCCTAAATATAACAAACTGGGACAAAACAACAATTTCATTTTGCTTGCTATTCCTGGTGCTTATATTTTTTTTTTAAATCATAAAATTGTTGAAAGAAAAGAGGACATGGGTTAATTTAACTCCTTCAGTGATTTTAGTTTAAGGTTATAATGCTTTTTTTAAAAAAAATAAATCCCTCCCCATGTAACTTGCTATGTCTCAATTGGCAGGTTTAGCTTTACATAATTGTACAGGCGTATTAAGCACGAAAGGTTATCAAACTGGTTGTAGACAATTGAATTTTTTTTCATTCTGATTTTGCCATGCTAGTATATCTACAGGGAGCCAATTATACAGTCTTACCTGCAATTATGGCGCTTCCAAACCTATCTCCTTTTTTGCAGGTGTTTATACCCAATATGCATGAATAAGTAGTGGTAGCAGATGTAGCTCTGCTTCCCACCTGTACTGTTACAGATGACTAGTGTCATCAACAGACTTGAGCTGGTCCAGGGAATCTCAAAGTGCCATTTTGAGACTTACTGGAGGAAGCAGAAGATGCTTAAAGTCTCCCAGAATGTATTACAAGGAATTAGTTTTGGGGAAAGGAGGAAAATTCCATGAATGAAATAAATCTTTGAAGCAGGCTTCTGTGTTTTCTGTATGTAGTTGTTATCTCCATTTTGGGGATTAAAATGCAGCATTGAAAAATCATTTATCTTCCAAAATGACAAACTATGTTCCTAAAGTAGTCCTCTCACACAGAGGAAAAATAACTAAAATGAGCCTGATAGGAAAGCACAGGCACGCCACATTTTGTTTAAATGCGCACTATTAGATCAACTTCAGAAGAAAACAATACTCAGTGTTGCCAACAATAGAAACGCTGTACACTGTAGTTTGACAAAACCGGTGTCATCAATCCACATCCCATTCTGTGTTCCAGACACTTGTTTTTCAGTTTTAGAAAAATTGTTGTCCTTTGGAAAAGTGTGTGAAGGTATTTTACATTGTGAAAGCGGAGCTATTCAATTTGAATTGATTGCATGATTTTGAAAGCTAGACCCCGCTTACACGAAACTCTTTTAACGTTTTAAAACTTTTATAGTTTACATGAGTCATACTGCTGAAGTTTATTTTCACTGGAATCTAAGCTGGAAGCAAAGAAGCAATTACTTCCTTGAAATGGCAGTCCTGAAAGTAAAGTGTTCTTTGGAAAAATGGCCTCAGTAAAAATGTACATGCAGTTAGGGAAAAACTACAGATACCAAACCAAATAGTAAGACGTAATTTTCCTTTGTTTCTCAGAGGAGGTATCAGTTCCTGAAATATTCTGCACTGTAACAACATTTGGTTTGGTTCCAAATAAGTAGAATGGCCACCCACAATTTTGTATGGAAAGAAGAATCAAGAGAGCCTGCTTTCTAAGTAGTGTTTCCAAGTTCAGATAAAGCGAACTGACCAGTGATGGGATTCAAATTTTTTTACTACCAGTTCTGTGGACGTGGCTTGGTGGGCGTGGAAGGGGAAGGATACTATAAAATCTCAAATCCCTCCCCACTCCAGGGGAAGGATATTGCAAAATCCCATTCCCTCCCCACCCCACTAACCTGCTTTCCAGCTCCATTCTCCTGTGCAGGGCAACAAAAGAAGACCCAGCTGGGGCTTGGGAGGCAGAGAATAGATGGGGGCAAGGCCAGTCAGAGCTGGTGTTTGCCGGTTCTCCGAACTATTCAAAATTTCCTCTACTGGTTCTCCAGAACTGGTCAGAACCTGCTGAATACCACCTCTGATGCACTCTCCACTGAAGAGAGGATGCTCTCTAGCCTATTCCATTTCTGGTGATACAAACTTTGAAATACCTGTGATGGTGATTTGTCATTCCAAATATGCTGGGTACAAACAATGGAGGTTAAGTTGCTTTCCCTGCTACTGCCAATGATTATAGTGCACAAAAAGAATCATTTAATCATCATTATCATAATTAATTTTGAAGCAGTAGGGTTAGCAGAATAGTGGAATAGTAGCTAAAAATATTAGAGACCTGTTGATCTACAAACCAGGAAGGGCCCCATCAAAATGTCCTCCCCCAATTCCTTACCTTGATGTAGATCCTACATCTTACTGCATGAACTGCCTGCTTTTATTGGCAGGGGGGATGTCTTATTAGCACAAGAATGAATTTATTAGATTCCAAGTTAGAACCAAGTAAAGAAGGCAAATTTCTTTTCTTCTAGAAAAGAACAAAAATTAATCAAATCATTCTCCTTGGATATTCTTGTTTGCTGAATTTCCCACCTCGCCCTTATTTAAAACTGTTTTGTAGCAGAAGCAATAGCTCTCTACTGGAACCACGACTCCAGCAGCTGTTAAATCTATAGAGCAAATCGTATTAAATTTTTTGTCTAAGTATCTGTTCAGAGAACATGTGAAGGAACCTCACTCTGTATATAAATCAGAGTTTCTAGATGCTTGTCCAGTATTTCAGCTGCTGAGTCCAGCTGCCTGTGATATAGTTCGACACTACTTTTATATTAAGCATAAAGGGGAAAAGCCAGCTGAGCCCTTAGATGGGCTGAATCACCATCCTGGAAGCAACTCTCTCCCTTCTGAGCCACCAAAAGTCCATGCCCACTCCTCTCTTAAAATGTTAGTATCTTCTTTTGTGGTTTGTGCCCAGACTGCATACATAAGGACTATAACACAACAGTTTTCAGCATTCTAAAATGAATTCTGTCTGGCGGATGAAAGTGTTGGAAGATGTACCCACAGGAAAGGTGACATTTCTGAGTTACTAGCCAACTAAGCTCTAGGCTATGTTAAAATGGCACCCGAACCCGTCAGGTTCAGCTCATTGGCACAACTGCATTTCCCATACATTCCTTCCTCCTTGGAGTCACAAGGGACTCTGGTCATCATAAATCTTGCTGTTCCTACAGTATGGCCTTTGTATAACATTACCCTTGGCACTGTAAAAGCAGTAATTGATTATCTCCCCAGGATAAAATTCAAAAATCATCAGGTGCAAGAAAAGTCGCCACCAATTGCTTTATGGAAGAGGTGCCACCAATTGCTTGTACAGTATAAATGCTTCAATTGTTTTTTCCTCTATTTCCACCCCTAAAGTTTGTCAACCTAATCATTATGGCATCAACCTAATCATTATGGCAGCAGAGAGAGAATCTCTCTTGGTTGCAGTATAGTGGTGTCCAGATTTGTGCTGCCATGATGTAGGTGCTGTGTAAATATTCTTGGTGCTGTGGTGTATGTGAGAGACATACTAAGCTGCGGGGTGCTCTTGGGTATGTTTGTGAGATTTTTTTTTCAAAATCAGTGTCGATGAGTTGACCTGTTGATTGACCTATCATTAAGGAACAGCAAAGAGGATGAGGGGTGGGGGATGTATCTCTTGGTGGCCATCTAATGGTCTAGATTTATGCAACCAAGTTGCAGCTGCTGGTTAGGTGTTCTTGAAGAGATGGGTCTGAGAAAGCAATTGTATTATATATTGTAAATAATTATTTACATATAGGAGAGAGAGGGACTGGCTCAAAGTCACACAGCTAGTTTTTATGCCTAAGATAGGACTAGAACTCACAGTTTCCTGGTTTCTAGCCTGGATGTCTTAACCGTGATTAGACCAAACTGGCTCTCTGAATATGAAACTGAACATTTTGAGCAATGGCTGGATGAACTACCAGCATGTTGAAAATGCATTGAGATTCTATGTACCAATCCATACATGATGCAGAACTTGCTGGCATCAGTCACGTGGAACTGCATTTTGCCTATTAGAGAGGTTTGACTAAGTGCTTCCTAGTCAAAGAGGGGAGTTTCAAATGGCACATTTAGTGAGGAATTATATTTTTAAGCCATGCTTTTAAAATCTAATTTTTCTGTTTCACTCCAGAAAGAAGTACATATGTATGAGATTTGTGCATGAGATTATGGCTAAAAGCCAGCTGGTAGAAATGCTCGTGGGTGACAACAATTGTGAAGAAGAAAGTTGTGTTTTGCCTGTATAATGAAAAGGCAATGTGATAATTTTTCATCGTTCCAGTTTCCTGCCAAAGCCTGTTTTTATATGTATGATTTTAAGGGAACTCATTAGCAAGTAAGCATAAATGCTAAAATATATTCATCACCATCTGCCTTTCTTTGAAGAGATATTGGCATCATATGTGAAGCTGTGATTCCCTCCCATTGCCATCAGATCAAAACAAAATGAAAATATTCTCAGAAACAAGTGTTACTATATGATAACGTAAGACCTGCTGGGGATTGTAAGAAGTGTAGTAAAGCTAGACTCCATATCTTCAAAGATGGAGAATGCTTTGTAACAACCAAGAGCTGCCTTAAATTAATAGTTATAATATGAAATCAGGTGGATCGTTTCCATCCATAGATTTGAAGTGTGTGTTTAACTTATCAAGGGCTTCATTTCATTGTATATTAGTAGAATGGCCTTCCATTCTGTAAAGTGGAATTTTACAACCTAGCACCTCCCAAACGTACCACTTGCAAAAAGTTACATTTTATTGCCCATGCCTACTTCTAATTCAGAATAGAAGAGGGATTTCATGACCTTTGTAGATGTTTCTTTGGCAGCCAATCTCTGTTATAAAACTTGGTAAAAAGGCAGTGCAGTGCTTGCATACAACATTTTTCTCCATATGCATCTGGATATATTGCCTTTTTAATTAGAAAATGAACTCTCCAAGAACAAATATAGCTTAGGGGAAAAATTAGTTTAATTTTGTAGACAACCATGCTTTTTCTGTGAAAATCCTGGCTCTGTTCTAATAGGTGGATAGGATAGGCTGTTGACAGCAACTGCCTGACCCAGAAACAATTGTTTTCCAAATGTGGTGCAATACAAAAGTCACTTGAAATCTGTTCGTCTAGATCAGGGCTGTCAAACTCACGGCCTGTGGCCCGGATGCGTCACACGCTGGCTATGCCCGGTTTAGCAAAGGGGGAAAAAGTCCCGATATGTCACGTGATGCTGCTGTGACGACATGCATTTGACACCCCTGGTCTAGGTAGAAAGAGAATGAATAAGATTTTCTGAGAGGCATCAAAGAGGAAAACCACATTTTTTCATGTTTAAAAAATTATTATGGTTGGTCGCACAGTCAACCAGACATTTTGCCTGGGCGTGGCATTTTTATTCATCTATTGAGTCCTTCCCAGGGACCTAGCATAGGCAAATGCCATTGTTTGATGATTTTAAAGGTATCACAGCAGGGGTGAGATTCTACAGGTTCACACCTATTCAGTAGAACAGGTGGTTAACATTCTAAGCAGTTCGGAGAACCGGTTGTTAGAAGAAATTACTGGCCTAATCCTGTAAGGAAAGCAGGAAGGAAACATTCTAGTGTTGTTTACAGAAACTGCCTCTCTGTTAACCCTTATTACATTCTTGGCAGGACTAGACTTCCTATCTCAGGAACTTCTCTTGAGTTTTTTTCTCTCTCTTTTTCTGGTACTTTGTTTGTGTGGAGTGACCATTCAAAGTTACAATGGCACTGAAAAAAGTGACTTATGACCATTTTTCATACTTACGACTGTTGCAGCATCCCCACAGTCATGAGAGGCCAGGCAAGGAGATGATGTGAGTGATATTGAGTTGGCCACGCCCAGCCAATAACATGACCACCAAGCCACATCCACCCAGTCACATGCCCACCAAGCCATGCCCACCACCTAAGCCACGCCCACAGAACCGGTTGTTAAAAAAATTGAATCCCACCCCTGTATCACAGGATATAAGCTTTTCTAAGTAAAGCTGTCTTTTGCAATTGACTTCAGTGGTGATTTTGTGCTGATGGTGGTCAGGTGGTGCTCCAGTTGTTTTGAGGTTGCATCCAAGGTGCCTAATATCAATGGTACTATGTTTGCTTTCTTTTGCCACAGAGATTCTACTTCCATTTGCAAGTCTTTGTATTTTGTGATTTTTCTCCAGTTTTTCTTCTTCTATTCTGCTGTCTCCAGGTACTGCCACGTCCACTATCTGGAGTTTTTGTATTTCTTGTCAGCTACTGTTAAATCAGGGCTGTTATGTGGCAGATGCTTATCTGTTTGAATTCTAAAAGCCCAGAGCACTTTTACTTTCTTCGTCTACTTTAGTCCCACCAATTTTTGCTTCTAGGCAAGTGGTATTTTTTGCAGATAGTCCAATGCATCATCGTTGCTACTTTGTCATTTTGTTCATTGCAGTCAGCCAGATGTTCAGACTAGATTTGGCACTTTATCCACCTATTAAGTCCTTCCCAAAGACCTGATGTTGTTTGAAAATAGTAAAAGTAACATTGTAAGATATTTCAATCTTTGTATATTGCAATAGATAAAGATCTTTTCTTCCAGTAGTCCTGCAGTTGCTGGCTCTGATTGCTTAGCCAACAGTCCTGAGTCCTGCAGACAATTTATTATTGTTAGTATGGGTCATTGTACAGTTGGCCAGATGGATAGACTTGATTTGGCAATTTTTCAGCCTATCGAGTCCTTCCCAACAACCTGGAATGGGGACATATTGTTTAATGGTGTTTTTTTAATATTATATTTCTACAAATGCAGAAGATTCTTAAAACTAACATAAAAGTGAAACCTGAAGTTTTCCTTTTATGATTACTGAATAAAGAATTGGAAAAAAAGATTTGGAACTTTGTTATTGTATGTTGAGAATTCTACATGCACAGAAATGGAAGGATATATCAATCCCCACCACAGAAGAATGGTTGGAAAACGTGATGGAGTTAACAGAAGTGGCAAAATTGACTGCTTTAATTAGAGGAAAGAATATATTTAGCACTGTTTCTACTTGGAAACTGCTTCAAGATTCTGTACTTAAGACAGGAAAGAATAAATTTTTGATGTTAGGTTTTGTTGATTAATATAGTTTGTTTTTACAGACATGGCTAGTGTTTGTTCAATTGGTAAAGTAAAAAGTTGAGGTTGTAATTTTATTTTGTATTTTACTACACTGAAAAAAGTTGGAAGCCGATGCTTTTTCTCCTCCTATATCTATACCTTTCTTTCCCTTTTCCTATCATCTTTATTTTCATTTGTAGTTTATATTATGATTAATAAAATTATAATTTCTACAAAAGATAGAACATAAAAAACTTTAAGAGGGAAATAGGTGGGGGAAGGAAAGATGCAAAGAATAAAGAAAAAAATAAAGAATAACTTTTAATGTTCTTTGATACATTTACAAATATAAAGTACATTAATATTTTGATCTAAAATTCAATAATATTAATACTTTTTCCATCATTATAAATATTTCTAATAATCAAAGCCCAAAATTAATATAGTATTTCTTTCAATTTCTAGCAAAAATCTCAAAAGTTAAAACATGTTCTTTAATCAAGATAGTTAATTTGACCATTTTAAGCAGTTCCATTAACTTCACCATCCATTCTTTTCTGTAAGTCTTTATATATCTGTGCATACAAAAATAATAAATTATCATAAATAGAAACAGTCACATGTTTTTTCCCAATTGTTGAGACTCTAGAAAAGATATTGAGACTCTAGAAAAAGTACAGAGAAGAGCATCCAGGATGATTAGGGGACTGGAGACTAAACATGTGAAGAACGGTTACAGGAACTGGGCATTTCTAGTCTAGTGAAGAGAAGGACCAGAGAAGACATGATAGCAGTCTTCTAATATTTGAGGGGCTGCCAAAGAGAGAAAGGGGTCAAACTATTTTCTAAAGCGCCTGTAGGCCAGACAAGGAATAATGGATGGAAACTGAACAAGGAAAGATTTAACCTGGAAATAAGGAGAAACTTTCTGACAGTGAGAACAATCAACCATTGGAACAGCTTGCCCTTGGAAGTTGTGGGAGCGCAATCACTTGAGACTTTCAAGAAGAGATTGGACTGCCATTTGTAAGAAATGGTGTAGGGTCTCCCGCTTGGGCGAGGGGTTGGACCAGATAATCTATAAGGTCCCTTCCAACTCTGATTATCTGTTATCTGCTTAATTGCTTATCCATCAAACTTGATTAATGGAGTTAAGGATATTGCCAGATAATGTAAACTGTTCCAAGTAAAGCTGCCTTCTGCAGTTGACTTTATTGATTAATTCATTGATTATTAATTGATTTTATCAACAGCTTGTTCTAGTCCCACTTTGGATACAAAGCCAGCTGGATGACTTTGGGCCAGTCACATTCTCTCCACCTTAGGAATGTTAGCAAGGTAACCTACTTCTGAAAAACCTTGCCCATACAGTTTCAGGAACTAGTCCTGAAGTCTCCAGGAATCAAATACTGACTTGAATCCTATCCAAGTAACTTGTGGATCCAGAGGGAACTAGAAGATGTTCCTAAATGTTTGGTGCATGAGGCCAAGCCTTAGTCATTACTGGTGTAGTGGAGAATGATGCTACTTAACCTTATTCCTTTGAATATTTTTCACCCCCACATTTATGCCTCTAAACAGTTTTTTTCCTTCCACAACAAGAAGTGATAAAGGTCCTCAAACCTGAGGTAATAAGCTAGGCAATCGTTTAAACGTAGTTTCATTTGAGATGTGTAAGCTTCAACTCTTAGCATTTCACCAGGTCATTGCTGAGAGCACTTGGAATTGAAGCCATCATAATTATTGTTCAAGTAGGGGAAGCCTGACCTAGAGTAATAATTTTAATGGGCCTGAGAAAGGAGGACTAACATTCCAGAGAGAGAGAGAGAGAACCCCACTCCAGATTCTTGCTGGTGGAAAAAGAAAAAAGAATTAGAAAGTTCTCCACAACAACATGAAATATATAGGTGAACCGTAAACCTAGCGAACTAAAATCATCCATGGTACTTCCAGATGATCTCCTGGCATTTCCTTTCAATGTATATTATGTTTACTGTGCCTTTCTCTTCTTAATAGATAGTAACACAAAAATATTCCAGGGTTTTATTTATATGATATTATATGAAGGAGGAGTTACAGATGTACAGAAGAGAAGAGAAGAGAGCCAGTTTTGGCTGCCATTTGCCTTTTTTTATGTAGAAAAGTGATGGGCAAGCAAGCTCTGGAAATGTTAGCATTTATTTCAGAGCTTGAAATGCCTGAAGTTGTAGCTCTTCATGAGTTAGCTTTGTTCTCTCCTTGTCGTCGTTCCCAGTACGCATATGGAGTTCTGGAAGGTACCTTTCAGGGTGCTTGGGATGCTTTAAAGTGATGAACTCGATGAACAGACTTTACTTTACCATTGTCTTTGTCTTTTGGAAGAGTTGGGAGAGTGGATGGAAGGACCAGTGCAAGGGTCTTCAAACTTGACAAGTTTAAGACTTGTGGACTTCAACCCCCAGAATTCCTGAGCTAACATGACTGGAGGAGGAATTATGGGAATTGAAGTCCACAAGTCTTAAAGCTGTCAAGTTTGAAGACCCCTGGACTAGTGCCTTGAAATGACTGCTCTCTTGTGAGGAAGGGGCCTTATTTTTTGGAAATGAAGAAATTTAGGATAGGACTCTAGTATAGATCCTTGGGCCAGACAGGATGCTGTTGTGGTCTTTGTGAGAATCTTCATCACTGCCTTAGCTTCTGCATCCCAGCTGATTTCTTCTCCTAGATTAACAGCTATCAGCTATTACAGTTCATCATATTGCTTCCCTCCTCCTTTCTCTTTATATTTTAAGGAAATAAAATGGGCGTTGGTTCTTACCTGATACGCCCCTTCTCAGTGAGCCGCGAGGAGCATCCAGCGACTGGGATGTGCTTCTGAGTCCTCTTCTTGCAGGCTGAGCTTTAGATGAGGAAACGCTCCGCCCCCTCACGTGGTATTGCGCAGCGTCTCCCCAGTTTTTTGCGATAACGAGAAGAGAGGTTATTAATTCTTTCTGATCTACTATTGGCTCCTTGGCTGAAGCAAGAGTCCCCACCAGACGGAGAAATTAGGGTGGGGCTGGATGCTCCTCGCGGCTCGCCGAGAAGGGGCGTATCAGGTAAGAACCAACGCCCATTCTCCCTCGAGCCGCTCGGAGCATCCAGAGACTGGGACATACCAAAGCTGGGCTGTCCTACGGGTGGGACTCCGTCTGGCCCGAAGGCCCCTCCGGATCACTGATGACCCTCTGTAAGACCCGTCGGCCAAAAGAGGCCTCCGCTGAGGCGTACGTATCTATTTTATAATGTCTGATAAACGGGGACGGAGAGGTCCAGGTGGCTGCCCGACAAATGTCAGCGATGGGGGCTTGCGTGGCCCAGGCCGCCGAGGTGGCTGCACTTCTGGTGGAATGGGCGGTTATTCCACCCGGAGCGGGCAGGGAATGGGAAAGGTAGCACCTCGCAATGGTGGCCCTGATCCAGCGACTGATGGTGGAAGGAGAAACCTTAAGCCCCAGTGACCTGGGTTGAAAGGATAGGAAGAGGGATTCCGACTTTCTCATGGATTGAGTGCGGTTAATATATATACGCAAGGCCCTTCTAACATCTAGGGAGTGCCAGAGGACGCCCCTGCCCCTGGAGGGCCTAGGCCAAAAATTTGGTAGAACCAGTTCCTGTGACCTATGGAAGGGAGAGTTGACTTTGGGTAGGAAGGTGGGGTCGGGACGAAGGACCACTCGGTCTGCATGGAACACGCATAGATCGCTCCTGACTGACAGAGCTGCTAATTCCGAAACTCGACGAGCAGAAGTAATAGCTACTAGAAAAACTACCTTAAAGGTGAGAAACTGAAGGGATTAATCCCTCAAAGACTCGAACAGGGAACGAGTAAGAGAAACGAGGACCCTGTTGAGGTCCCATGTGGGGAACCTGTGAACAGTGGGAGGGCACAGGTTGGTGGCGCCCCTAAGGAAAGATCTAATTCGGGGGTGATGAGAAAGGGAACCGTAGTTATCACAGGAGACCACGGTTGAGAGGGCAGAAAATTGTAGTCTCAGGGTGTTAGGTGCGAGCCCCTTGCGAAGGCCTTCCTGAAGAATTCTAGGATCTGAGCCACAGAGGGAGAGAGGGGATCAATCTGAGACCCGCTACACCACTTGCAGAACCCCTTCCAAGTGGCATCATAAATTCGTGTAGTGGAAGGTCGCCTGGTGGCCAAAATAGTGTCGATGACTTGACTGAGGGCTTCTCACTAGTCAGGCGGATCCGCTCAACCTCCAGACGGCTAACTGGAGCCATTGAGGCTCCGGATGCAGAAGGGGCCCCTGAGAGAGGGAGACCCAGTCCGGGGGGATCCTCCATGGGGGCGTTACCGACAAAAAGCGGAGGTCCGCAAACCACGGTCGCCTGGGCCAATAGGGAGCCACCAGGAGAAGGTCTGCTCTCTCCTGTATGAGTTTCTGTATGACTCTGGGAACTAACGGGAACGGAGGGAAGGCATATAGGAGCCCTGGGGGCCATGGGCAACACATGGCGTTGTGATTCTCCGACCGGTGAGACGGATACCGGGAGAAGAACCGTGGAAGCTGAGTGTTGGACGGGGAGGCGAAAGGGTCCACCACCGGAAGGCCGAATATTCTGGACGCTTCCTCAAATAGGGATGGATGGAGACGCCATTCTGCCTGGTCCACCGTGGCCCTGCTCAGCCAGTCCGCCTGAGTATTGTCTACTCCGGAGATGTGTTCGGCTTTTAGAGATAGGAGGTTGGATTCTGCCCAGCGGCAAAGGCGCTCGGCTTCCCTCATTAGCTGGATGGACTGGGTGCCCCCTTGCCTGTTGATATGGGCCTTGGCCGTGACGTTGTCCGTGAGAACGAGAACGTGATGTTTGCGGATCTGAGGAAAAACTGCACAGGGCCAGATGGACAGCGTGAAGCTCTAGCCAATTGATGCTGCACCTCTGCTCGGTCGGCGACCATTTGCCCTGTGCCGAGAGCGAGTCGAGATGAGCGCCCCAACCGGACAGGCTTGCGTCCGTAGTGACGGAGAGTCATTGAGGTTCCGCGAAGAGGTGGCCTCTGTTGATGGCGGGATTGGTCCACCAGAGAAGAAACGTGAGGACCCTTGGAGGGACCCTGATTCTGGCCTTCGAGTAGCTTCTTCCGGATCGTTGGAACGGGAGCAGGAACCACTGGAGGGATCTACTGTGTAGACGGGTCCAGGGAATAATAGAGATGGGTGACACCATTTTGCCCAACAATTCAGAGAGGTCCAGCAAGGCCACCCTCCTTGAACGCCTGCTCTGTTTGACCAGGGCTTGAATGCTAAGGAACCTCTCCGGAGAGGAAAACTCTTTGAGAAACAGAATAAATTATGGCACCCAAGAGGTTGATTCGGGTGGAAGGGGTAAGTTGGCTCTTTGCCAATTGACTAGAAACCCGTGTGCCCGTAAGGCGGAGAGGGTGACCCTGGTATCTCTGACTGCCTGGGATTTGGACGGGGATAGAATAAGGATAACGTCCAAGTAGCAGTGGAGGCGGACGGGAACGCTCCTGAGATAAGCCGCCAGGGCCGCCGGGACCTTGGTGAAGGTCCGGGGGGCCGAGGCCAGTCCAAAGGGTAGGGCCACGTATTGATAGTGAAGGCTATTATGACAGAACCTGGGGAATTTGTAATGGGAGGGCCTGATTGGAATATGGAGGAATGACTCCGAAAGATCTATGGAAGATAACCAGTCTCCCCGCCTGGTGCCTAAAAGAATTGATTGCAAGGAGTGCATATTGAACCTACGCTGGATAAGGTGACGGTTGAGCCGTTTCAAGTCCAGGATGACTCTCCAACCCCCAGAGTGTTTGGGCACCCCAAAGAGATGGGAGTAAAAGCCCTTTTCTCTCTGATTCGGAGGGACAGGTTGAATGGCCTGAATGTCAAGAAGATGATGGATGGCTGCATCCATTGGTGCACGTTTGGAGGGATCCCTTGAGGAGGGGGGATGGGATGAAATAATCGGGGGCGGACCTGAACTCCAGGGCGAGACCAAACCTGATTGTGTCCCTAACCCATGCATCGGATGTGGATATGTCCCATTGGGCAGCGAAGTGGCTGAGGCGGCCGCCAATGGGGAGGGAGGAAGAGGCTCCACCTTCTGCGGTAGGGCCTTCCTCCCGATCCCCGAAAGGGTCTCTTGTAGCTGCCACCGCGTCTGGTCCTGTCGCCCGGGACCGTGCGGTCCTGGGATCGGAAGGAAGGGGGTCTAGGGTATCTGGGCGGGAAGGGGGGTAGATACTTTCTCTTACTGCGGCCCTCGACCAACAGTGGTTCCAAGCTGGGCCAAACAGTTTATCTC
Organism: Notechis scutatus; assembly: GCF_049901735.1. Classification (NCBI taxonomy): domain Eukaryota; kingdom Metazoa; phylum Chordata; class Lepidosauria; order Squamata; family Elapidae; genus Notechis; species Notechis scutatus. Next base: position 121,189,051 of record NC_142010.1, read on the forward strand.
CCTTAATGGGAGCAGTGGCCAGCTTGACCTTATTCTTTACGTCCGTCTGCCAGTGTTTGAGCCAGCATGCGGCGAGCCGTGACGTGCGATGTGATGGCCCTGGAAGAGAATTTTACCGACTGGTAAGTGGCGTCAGCCGAGAACTCGGCTGCAGCCACTAACTTCGCTATGTCCTGGTGTGCTCTGAGATTGGAAGCGGGGACGTGTTCCTTGAGCTGACGTAGCCACCGGATAGAGGACCTTGTGAAAAGGGAAGCGGCCATAGCTGATTTAATGGCCCAGGCGTCATATAGGTGGGCCCTGCGCAGCGCCAACTCGGCCCGCATGTCATCAGGTTTCGAGGCCTCTAGGGCCTCACAAGGGGTAGAGGAGAAAACCAGACCCACAATGGGGTCATCAACTTCCGGAATGTTCAGAAGGCTAGATAGTGCCGAATCGAGATTAAAGAATCTCTTGTCTTGGCTAGAGGGTGTAGGAGGGGTCCCTGTGGAGGTGAGTTGCTTCGCTACCAGATCCACGAAGATGGAAGGGGAAGGGATGACCTCAGCTTCCACCACTGGTTGGGTGAAAATGGAGTCCTCCGGGCCCTCTGGGACGGGGGAAGGTTTGCAGGGGACTGGGGAAGAAGGCCAGAGACATACTTGGCCTTAAGGAGGAGGGACTTGAACATGTGCGGCTTGAACAGCCCCCAAAAGTGGGTTGGTCGGGGGAAGTGCCCTCGTCCTCCGACATCTCCCCCTCCATGATGTCAGCCTCTAAGAGGGTTTCACTGTAGCGGGAGGATCCCATCTGGGAGTCCTCTTCCTCTTCCCTGAAATCCCCAAAGTCCCCTTCCTCCTCCACCTGGGCCCCAACCGGAGGAGGGCTGTCCCTCTGAGAGAGTACCTGATCAACCGGGGGGACCGGTTGTGGAAGGGATCTGATGGATAAAGAGTCGTGCTCGGAGGCTCATGGAGAGAAGCCTGATCTGGTCATGTGTTGTAGTCCCAGCTGATTTCTTCTCCTAGATTAACAGCTATCAGCTATTACAGTTCATCATATTGCTTCCCTCCTCCTTTCTCTTTATATTTTAAGGAAATAAAATCTGTAAGACTACAAGCATGAAAACATAACTGTATATAAAGGAAACTGTGAATGAAGACAAACCACTATTATTTTTTGTCCAGGTGTTGCAGAGTAAGCAATCTTTAATTTTTTTAACAGTTTCCATTCATTTAATTGGCTCCCTAAAATTTTGGCCGTGGGTTTTACAAGGCCACAAAGGATGAAAATTGATTGTCTTGAGTCATGTTCTTGGAGCGTCACTCCAGTGGCTGTTTGTGTTAAATTACTCCCTATTGTTTGGGGACTCCAGTTTATCTTTTGACAGCAACGCAGAGCAGTAATTTTCCTTTGCCTCTTCAGAATTTTGTCCTTCAGGAATTTTAATAATAAATCTAACAGCAGCATGAGTTTTCTCCTCCATGCTGCATCAAGAGCCCAGGATGGTTTGACTCCTTCCTATGATGTCATAGCTGAGTCTGTACTAAGATATAAAAGCCAGCCCCTGGGAGAGACCCCAGCTTTTGACTCAGCTCCTTTCAGTCAGTAGCTGTGTCTCTGAAAGCGTTCTGTTAGACAGCAATCACCAGCGATCTTCAGTACTTTTTTCCTCTCTTCAAGCAGCTCCCAGGGATCTGGGCAGCTGCTCTTTCAGGAGAGCCCTGCAACGTTGGGAGCAGCGCCACAGAGCTCTGTGCAGGCAAGGTGGGCAGCGTCTGCAGACCTCCCCCACACCTGCAGTTTGGAGCGATCGTAAACACGATCGGCAAACTAATAAGAGCTCCAGCCAGCTGATCGTGTAGCTGGTTGCTGTGTTTTTCCCTTGCTGACTTCACTCGGGGCTCTGTATAGCCTAAGGAGTGATTCTTCAATCTTGGAGCCTGTTTTCCTGTAGTCAGTGACCATCTTGGATTCAAGCCTTCCACCACGAGGTGAGCTGCCATTTTGTAAGCCCGGGGGCCATTTATACCCTAAGGGGCTTAATGGAACAATTTCTAAACAGCTTCTTTCCAACACAAGAGCCTTTATTTTACAAATGGAACAAGATAAGGCTCAGGCAGAGCTTTCCCCCCGAGTGGAACAGTCTCTTAAGCCCAATAGGAGAAAAAGACATAGGCAACGCACCCAATCAGTCCAGAGGGAGGTGGCTGCTAAAATCAAAGCTAAGGCTCTAGCCCCTAAGAAGGCAACTCAGGCTGAATTGAGGGCAGAGAAGCGCAGACATGCAGATCTAGAGAGGCAGTTCAACAGAACTATTCAACAGAAGGGAGTGCAACTACAGCATGTTTCAGGTGATACTCATGGGCCCCAACCAAGCCCTCCCAGGGGAGGAGAAGTTATCTATGAGCCTTTCCATCCTCCATCCTGGTCTCCTGAGGCTCTTGCTGTACAGTCAGATCCTCAGGATTTAAGCAGATCTGGGCCTTATTTCCAACAGGCTTCTGTGCCCTATGCTCCTCCCCCTCCCTCCAGGCCTCGAACCTCTCCTCAATCTAGATCTGAAGCCACCTTCACTCCCACAGTAGCGGGCCTTCTGCCTCTACCTTTGATCATAGACCAAGGGATATCCAAGATGTAGTCTCATCAGCCATTAGGCAGGGATTGGCTGAAGGCTTCAAGCAAATTCTTCAACCTCTGGAAAGGGTTCAGGCCCTTCTTCCTTCTCAATCTATAAGTTCCTTGCCTCATCATCCTGATTTACACAGGCATTCTTCTTTACCAGAATGGGAGGAGACTGATGAGGAAGGAAGGCCTTCACCATCTGAACACAGTTACTCTTCTCATTCAGAGTGTGAAGAGGGTGAGATTTTTGACCAAAATCTTTCAGAGGAAGAAGATTCTCGCCCAGAGCAGACATCCTCTGCATTGGTCTTCAAACCTACTTTCTTCAGACCGTTACTCAGCAAGGCCTTGGTCACTGCCAAGCTGTCGCCAGAGGAAGTGGCTCCCGAGCCACAAGGAAATCCCTCTAGCCAAGGGGATTCGCTCTTCTCCAAGCCTGTAGTGCATGCAGAGGTTTTGCCTTCTCCTATTTTGTTCCTGGACATGGTCAAGGAACAGTGCGCTTCTCCTTCGGCAGGTCCTCGCCCATCTTCTCTAGATAAGTGTTTCTACAATGTCAGCACAGCTCTGGACAATGCCCTGGCAGTGCCTTCTGTTGACATTCCGGTTCTGGCCTCGTTCTCATCTTCTGGCACTCCCACGGAGCCAGAAGATATCCTGAAACCGGATGATAAATGTTCCGAACAGACCCTCAAGTGCAATCACCAGGCTGCTGCTTGGGCTGTTTGGGCTTCAACAGCCGCATCCTTTTTCACCAGGGCATCCATACGGTGGCTACACCATCTCCAGAATAGATTGCCTGCTTCTGACCTTCGGTCTCACCAAGACCTTAACAAGATTATTGCAGCGGCGGAATTCACTGCGGATGCCACTCTCAATTCTGCCAAATTTGCATCCAAGGCCCTGGCATCTTCTGTAGCAGCAAGAAGACTTTTATAGCTCCGAAATTGACAGGCGGAGTCACGCCGAAAATGGAAGCTGGCTTCAGTTCTATTCACAGGCGATAAGCTTTTTGGCGATGCTCTGGAACCTTATCTCATCGAAACCAGAGATAAACGTAAAATTCTCTCTTCCTCTGGGAAGAAAGCCGACTATTGCCCTGCTCTTTATCGCCCTCCTGCCTTCCGAGCGGAGACCTCATCTTGTTTCCCCCGCTCTCACAGGCCATACTCCCAACGCCAAGACCAACGGGCAGAAACATCTGGCAGGCAACAACCTTCTACTGGTAAACAGCACTTTCGGAGGGGGGGGTCATTCCTTCCATTGCTCTAAGTAATCCCTCGTTCTCCCCACCCATCGGAGATCGCTTAGCCTTCTTTGCCTCCAAATGGGAGGAGTCAATGACGGACGCCTAGGTGCTCAGCACTATTCGGTCAGGGTTACAATTGGACTTCCTAACCCCATCCGCCCCAATTTTTTTTGATCTGTCCTGTGTCTCGGGACATTTCCAGGCAAGCCCTCATGAATCAGGCCATTCAGCACCTTCTTGAAATCAGGGCTATTCAACCTGTTCCCCCGTCTCAATGTGGACGTGGACTTTACTCTCGTCTTTTCATCGTTCCCAAAGCCTCAGGGGGGTGGTGAGCCATACTTGATCTAAAATTTCTCAACCAATTTGTAAAATACAGGCAATTTAAAATACAGACTCTGCATTCTATTTTAGAGAGCGTTCGGGAGGGCAACCTCCTCTCTTCCATTGATCTCACTGAGGCTTACCTCCACCTCCCAATTTGGCCTCATCATCGCCAGTTTCTCCATTTCTGTTATCAGAATACCCATTACCAGTATCGAGCACTTCCCTTCGGCCTCTCATCGGCTCCAAAGGTTCTGGCAGCATTGGTGGCATCTCTGCGTTCTTTTCCAGTGAGGATCCAATGCTATTTAGATGACATTTTGATTCTTTCCTCTTCCATCTTGCGACCCATCGAGATCTGCAAATTACCCTGTCATGTCTCCAGAGCCACGGATTTTCCATCAACACCAAAAAGAGCCAGCTCTCTCCTACAGCCAAATTGCAACACTTGGGAGCAGTCATCGATACCATGTCGTGCCAGGTTTTCCTGTCCCCAGATCATGGAAAGAGCCTTGCAGAGATCATCAGCCAGATCCAGCAACATCAAATTGTCCCCCTGTCGCTGCTGTCCAAACTTCTGGGGGAGATGGTTTCCTGTATTGGCATCGTCCCGTGGGCTCGGCTCCACTCCCAAGCCCTCCAATGGTTCCTGCTTCCCTACCAACAAGCAAGAAACAGCCACTCATCCATCAAGGTCTCACTCCCGCCACAAATCCGGAGATCTCTCAATTGGTGGCATTCCCCATCTATCTGGAGGGGACTCCTGTTCAGGGACCCAGACAGGCTAGTGATAACCACCGAAGCCAGCCTCCTGGGTTGGGGTTCCCATATGCAGGGCCAGATAGCTCAGGGCATTTGGTCCAGATCTGAACAGACCCTTCCCATAAATTGGCTAGAGCTCAGAGCCATTTTTCTGGCTCTCAAGCATTTCAGGCAATCAGTGACCACCTCTCATGTTCTAGTCCTTATGGACAACATGGCCGCAAAGGCTCATGTCAACCGGCAAGGGGGGACGAGGTCCAAAGCCCTCATGAGAGAGGCTCTATGGTTGGGGTTATGGGCAGAGAAACACCTGTTATCGATCTCGGCGGACCACATCTCCGGAGTCGGCAACTCCCATGCCGACTGGCTCAGCAGGAGCCTAGTTGACCAGGCAGAATGGTCCATTCCTCCATCTCTATTCAGGGATCTTTCCCTCAGATTCGGAACACTGCCGGTGGATCTTTTCTCCACTCCTCAAAACGCCCAAGTCACCAGATTCTTCACCAGGTTTCCTTGCCAGGGAGCGGAGGGGACCAATGCTCTTCGGTACAGATGGCCCAAGGGTCTCCTCTACGCCTTTCCCCCACTTCCCATCATTCCAGCAGTAATTCGGAAGAGGTTGGAGGAACATGCGGAGCTCCTCCTGGCACCCTATTGGCCAAGGAGGCCCTGGTTTGCGGACCTGGTCAACCTATCGGTGGCTTCTCCTTGGAGGATCCCTGCCCATCTAATCTCCCTTCACCAGGGGGCCCTACTCCACCCAGAGCCCCAGTGGTTCAAGCTGACTGTGTGGCACTTGAGCGGCAGCGGCTAGAAGAGGCTGATCTTCCAGAAAGGGTCATCCTCACTATCCTGGCTTCTCCCAAACCTTCTACAAGGTGCATCTATGATGCCACCTGGAAGGCTTTTTCCCGATAGTGCCTCAGGGAGGATCTTTCCCCTGCTTCAGCCCAGTTGGCAGAAGTTCTTAGCTTCCTTCAGCATGGGCTGGAGAAAGGTTTGGCCCCCAACACCTTACGCAGGCAGGTTGCGGCCCTCTCCTCAGTCCTTTCATGGGGTTCGCTTCCTTCCTTAGCCCATCACACTTCAGTCAGGAGGTTTTTGAAAGGGGCTTCCAACCTGCACCCTCTGGTGGTTCACAGGTATCCTTCCTGGGACCTTCATTTGGTCCTTAATGCCTTTACAAAGCCCCCCTTTGAACCCCTTAGAACAGTGTCTCTCCGTTTCCTGGCTCTAAAGGTAGTGTTCCTTGTTGCCATCACTTCTGCCAGGAGGGTTTCTGAGCTTGCTGCTCTTTCCATCAGACAGGACCTTTGTTCCTTTCACGATGATAGGGTTGTTCTTCGTCTGGACCCCTCATTTATTCTGAAGGTTAACACCTGGTTTCACAGGTCCCAGGACATTGTTTTGCCTGACTTTTGTCCTCTCCCGCACCATGACTTAGAGCGGCAGTGGCACACGCTAGATGTAAGAAGGGCTCTTAGAATATACATTAAGCGCACTTCCTCCTTCAGGAAGTCGGAAGCCATGTTTGTTTCCTTTTTCCCTTCTCACTTGGGGCACAAAGCCTCTTCTCCCACTATTAGCAGGTGGGTCAGGGTCTTGCATTGAGCAGGCCTACAAAGCTGCGGCCCTTCCGGTTCCCTGAGGTCTGACGGTGCACTCTACCAGAAGCGCAGCCACTTCTGCTGCCTGGGCGACCCAAGCATCCTTGGAGGAGATTTGTCGTGCGGCCACATGGACATCCCCATCTCCTTTCATCAGACACTACCGTCTGGCTGCTTTTGCCTCGGCGACTGCAGCCTTCGGCAGACGGGTGCTTCAACGAGTGGTTCCACACTCGGTGTGATGAGCCAGACGAGGACCCGCCCGTGGACATGCAAGCTTTGGTATGTCCCATCCTGGGCTCTCGGTGCAGCATGGAGGAGAATGGGCGTTGGTAGAAGTTACCGTGAACGCCCTTTCTATCTATGCTGCGAGAGAGCCCAGCCCCTCCCTTGATTCGTCCAGAGAGGGTAAGACATATTTCTGTATTTATTTTGGGCTTTCAGAGACACCTTTCAGTCTGTCAAGTATCTTCGCCAAAGCTGGGGTCTCTCCCGGGGGCTGGCTTTTATATCTTAGTACAGACTCAGCTATGATGTCATAGGAAGGAGTCAACCTATCCTGGGCTCTCTTGCAGCATAGATAGAAAGGGTGTTCAGATGATCAGTGGGCATACCTTCAAATTCAAAGTAGATACAAACAGGACAAGAAAGAATTCAGAATCAACAACAATCTCCAGCAATTAGATAAAATTTTATTAGGATCAGGTAAAAAAAAAATTTTTTTTTTTATAATTATTTATTAGAAGTTGAATTAGAAGAAGAAATTGTAAAAGGGAACATGATTGCCTGGAGTAGGAATGTAGGACGCAGCATCACCTTAACGGAATGGGAAAAGGTCTGGGGTAGAAACAACAAGATCACAAAATCGGTAGCATATAAAGAAAATGCCTATAAAATGTTTTATAGATGGCATCTCCCTCCTTCGAGGTTAGCGAAGATGCACCCCAATATGAGTCCGAATTGCTGGAAATGCAAAAAAAAAAAAAGAAGGAACCTTTTTCCATATGTGGTGGTCATGTACAGAAGCCCAAAGTTATTGGAAGAAAATCAAAATTTGGTTGGAAGAAATGACAAAAGAGCAGATCGAATACAAACCAGAGTCCTTCTTGTTAGGGATCTTTGACAAACAAATTTTCAAAAAAACGAAATACATAACAATACACATCTTAACAGTGGCCAGATTAGCTTTCGCCCAATGTTGGAAACAGCCTCAGGCGCCATCAGACGAAACGATCATCAAAAAAATCTCAAATTGTGCAGAAATGGACAAACTAACTTTGGCACTAAAAAACAAAGATACCTCAATATATTACGATAGCTGGAACTGTTGGTACAACTGGATTGGCCAAAGATAGATTTTATACTATAAGGCAAAAGAGGATAGGATAAACCTATAGCAGTGATATATAGATATATGTAAAGAATAGGTGTGTGTATATGGCATAAATTAAGGGTTATGGAAAAAAAAAAAAGAGATCTTACAAACTGTGGAAGATGAGAATGTTTTTAATTGCTTTCTATTCTTTCTGTCTATCTTCTTTTCGTTCTTTTTGCTTTTTTTCTCTTTCTTTTCTTTCATTTGTGTATGTGTTGTTGGTTTGTTTTAATTGTAAAATTAATAAAATTTATTTATAAAAAAAAAATAGAAAGGAAATGGCAACTGGGACTATTTAGCCCTCTGCTTCATCAGAGTATTGACAGATGTACTGCTTAGTTTCCCATATCCCAAGCATTCACATACATATATATGAAGGTACTATTCAAATATCAGGCATGAAAGTTTAACATATTGTACCATACTTACCTCGTTTCTTTGGGAATTTTTTACCATGTTTGGTAATAAAATATATTTTGGACTATGAAAAAAAAAAAGGCGTTCACGGTAACTTCTACCAACTCCCATTTCCTATTTTTGTCTTTTGCATAGAGATGAAATGTTTCAGAAAACGAGCTTAAAATCAGCACATGCATACAAAGAAAGGCCAATCTAGCTCTGTAGGAAGATTACTTTAATATTTAAGGCTATTGCTCATATATGCTAAGTCCCATAGTTCCCTGATGTACAGGTCCTACTTTTAATGGCTTGGGGTTGTTGTTGTTTTGCAAATGTCTTTTATGACCAAGATCAGCTTTCGTCAAGAGTATAATTCCAGACTAATGCAATCCACTTTACTAGCTTCATGCAGAGCGCACATTAATAGGTCATACACAGAGTGCAATTTAACCTGCATACCTTTTATCCAACATTTTTTTCTTATGAAGCAAAAATGACAGGGGGCAAATATTTAACTGTTGTTTCCTGCTTTTGTGATAGTTAGAGCGAGGCCATTGCAGAGTGTTTTGTGCTTGAAAGGTGTTGGCCACATTTTTCATGTTATCACATGCATCCAATGATTCTTTGTAGTGCTGCAAAAAGAGAAGATAATCAAGTAGTGGACTTCTGATTTCTGTGCTGCCTCTCAGTTGATTTCATGTAGGTCTGCGTGGGAGGGAGCACTAATGCTATTTTCCAAGCTGAGTCATCCACCTCAAGCTAAGGGGGTAGAAAATAAATGATTAAAAAGAAGTGTCTCCAAACTACAAATATCACGCCTGTTTTGGTAATGTGTTTTTTAAATCAGATTTCTACCTCCAGCCGGCTGTGCTTTTTATTGCCCTTTTACTCATGTCTTGTCATTTGAAAATTAAAATGGTTGACGCTCTATCTCTAGAGCATGCCTATTAAATCTGCAGTTCAAGTACATAATGTGAAAAGAGAGAGAGAGAGAGAGAGTATGCAGTATGCAGGTAGTCCTCATTTAGTGCTCATTTAGACCGCCTTGCTTAGCCACCATTTGCAGTTACGATGCTGATGAAAAAGCAACTGTGCTACCAGTTCTGGCCTTTACAGTCTTTGCAGGCAAAGAAAGCTGAAGAAAGATCATAAGCACATTTGCGGTTTCACTTAGTTTAATAACCAAGTTGCCAGCCCCAATTGTGGTTGCTAAATGAGGATTACCTGTGGTTACTATATAGGCTACGAGTGTTGTTGAATGAAGTGAGTAAATAATTCGTACATAATATCAAGACCAGGGTTTTCTTTTTTACAAAAAAAATTCTCAGCATATTTTTGGCCTAACTATGGATTCCAAATACTACTATGGCCTCTAATGCAGGGGTTCCCAATACCCCAGCCGTGGCCCATTATCAGGCCATGGCTCGTTCAGAACCAGGCTGCACAAGTGGCGTGTGAGCGCATGCGCAGTTCCATTTGCACGAGTGGCAGGTGAGCATACCTGCTGCTCATGCAAATGGAGTTGGATGTGGTCATGTACACTGCTCGTGCAAATGGAGTTGTATGTGATTGTGCATACTGCTCATGCAAATGGAGTTGCGTGTGGTCATACGCTTGCATGGAACCATCCCCTCTCCCTTCCTTACCAGTCCGCCAAGCTGGAAAGATTGAGGATCACTGCTCTAATGTAATTTGTCAGTTTCATGTAGTGATTCAGAGTTGAGAAGAACTGAAACGTAGCTTTTGCATAGTAAATTAAATATATATTTGAGCTGTATATGTGCACATATCTGCATGTTGCTATGTGCACACAGATACTTCCACTCAGGTAATCCTCAACCTACAACCACAAATAAACCCAAGATTTCTATTGCTAAGCTAGAGAGTTAAGTGAATTTTGCTCCATTTTGCTGCTTTCTTGCCACAGTTGTTAAGGGAATCACTTCAGTCTTTAAGTTAGTCATGTGGTTGTTAAGTGAATTTGGCTTCTCCATTGACGTTCTATGTCAGGTCACATGACCCCGGGATTCTGCAATCATCAAAAATACATGTCAGTTGCCAAGGGTCTGAATTTTGATCACATGACCATGGAGATTCTGCAATGGTTATAAGTGTGAAAAATGGTCATAAGTCATTTTTTTCAGTGCTGTAGTAACTTTGAACAGTCACTAAACAAATAGTTGTAAGTCAAGGACTACCTGTAATAGCTTTATGATTCTACAAAATGCAGCAATTATCAATCAGTGTTTTGGAGAGGAAATACTAAAGCCATTTTTTTCAGATGTGTGGAAGTTCAACTCCCACAGTTTCAAACTAACTGGATATGTTGAAGATATTCTTGATATTCCAACATGTTTGAAACTTAATAAAATAGCAGCAAAATATTACATAACAAGGCAAAAACATCTGGAAATAACGATTTAAAACTAATTTGATGGTACTTGATTTTTTATTTTCCTGGGAGAGGGGGAAGTCATAATAGTTAGAGATACTTATGGATGTCATGTTTAACTCATTTCAAAACTCCCATCTCATCATTGGAATTACTCCTTGGACTATTTGTCAGGGTTCCCAGTAATATGCCCATAGCAAACAGAAATCTGAGGCAAGTAGATTCTTCAAAGAATAGCTTTATTGGCCACATTTTGGTCATATTGGTGCAGGCTGGTGAAAACCGATTCTGAATATTCCCACTGTTCTCACCTAATTAAAAGGAAAAGTTTTCCCCCTTTCCCAACATGTTCCAATCACAGTCTCATCCTTGGTAACATCGCTCCTCCTCTCCCTGGCCACCTCTGGGAATGTCCTTGGTTCTCAGGAGAAAGTATTTTGTTTTGGCTACAAACAATCTCTATCCCTTCCCGCATCCCTCAACTCCAGTGTGGCAATAATGAAGCCTCAAAATGGCCTCGGTCAGGTCAGCTTCAAGGTTGACACTATTGCTTTCACTGAACTTTACTAGTATAACAATATAAATGAAGATCTAGCAAATTCTGGAGGATCCTAGCATTTGACCGACTGGAATGTGGGCCAGAAACTATTTTAATGCAGCTTGATTCCCGCCCCCCCCTTAATGGTCCTTGTCATCTGCCAGATTTTCTGTGATAATTAGGTTTTGAGGAAAGGGAGATAATTAATCATTTAATATCTTTATCAGTGGCACAGAATAACACTTAACAACAGACGGCTGTCTGTTGCAGCAACTTCCAAAGAGCAGAAGCCTCTGAGCAGATGGTTGTGCTTTCTCCTGGGACCTTCACACGCCCACCTGATTATGAATTTCATCAGGCTGAAGCTTGGGAGTGAGGCTGCTTCTACCAATTTTATTCCAGAGTTTGGCATAATTCTTTCACACAAAATGGAATATGGATCAAAGAAGCACAGTTGGTTCCATGATGCTGAGGTTTCTATGGAGAGAGAAAGGTCCTCAGTATCAAATGATGGAAGGGTGTTTTTTTAAAAAACCTTCCTAAACACAAAGAACATGATTGCTTTGCAGTATATGTTCAAAAAAATAATAATCAGAGTTTTGGGTCTACAAGTAACTTTATTTCCCCTGCCATATTTCAGATATTTTTGTATTCTCTTTTTAGGTAGAAACTTGCTGTCCTTTTCCTCCCAAAGTTTATCCTGCATATTTTTTTTCCAGTAGAATAAAAGTAAAGATCTTAGCAGTTGCATGATTTCTAAAGAAAAGTAAGAATAGCCATAGGGCCATGATGGCGAACCTATGGCACACATGCCAGAAGTGGCACACAGAGCCATCTCCATCGGCACGCAGAGCCATCGCCCCAGAGCAGGTCTACTGCGCAGGCATGCACACACTTTTGGCATACGGGGACCAAAAGGTTCGCCATCACTGCCATAGGGCATTCTGATCTATAATAAGATATGCTAGCTGGGGAATTCTGGGAGTTGAAGTCCACATGTTTTAAAGCTGCAAAGGTTGAGAAACCCTGGTGTAGAGGTTTAACAATCCCCCCTCCATTATAATTCAGATTTGGGGCAGCAAATTTCATCATAAACAAAGCTTCCCTTGGTGAGGTTCTCAGTCAAAATGTATTCAAGTTCTTTCTTTGGACAGGGAATGCTTTAATCTCATGTAAAACAGACAGGATATGGTGAAATATATTTAAAATGTACAGTTTATTGTTGCAATAGAATGTTGATCTTTCTCACTTGCGTTTGGTAACTGCTGGCACTGGGGGATAGGATGGGTTTTGTTGGAGGTATTGCTGGAGCTATAAATCTGCTGAATTTGGGAACAATACACTTATCTGTTTTTGTTCATTTGGAATTTGGAAGACCGTGGCTCAGAAAAGAAAAGGAACCTCTGTTATTAGAATGCCAAGATGCAGCATGCATTTTGAAGACTCTGGCATTGATTAAGCTTAATGTTTGTCAAAAATGTAATACTGTAAGTGATGAATTGAACTGCTCTCTCAAGACCATATTTGCTTTGTTTTTATTCTTTCCAACCCAACAGAACTTTTGAAAGGCATTGTGTAAAGGGGGGCAGAATGCTATACATTAATCTATTTGTCAGCAAACTAACTCTGGAAACAGAATGAGATCAATTTTAGTGGGGGTGAAGTTGGTAAAAGATGATGGATGTAAAAAATGGATCAGATACAACTGGGGGCTGCAGAGAAAGAGAGGGAGCTGGACACTGTGCTCAGAATGCTGCAGACTGCTCCAGTCTATGTCCCTTCCCCTCTTCTTCCTAGCCTCAAGGCTTAGAGTAAAATCTAGGCAGCCTGCCCTTCGTTTCCCAGTACATTCATACCCCAAATCCATGAAGACACATTACAAGGGAAGAGCCAAAACACTCCAAGGACAGGGGTAAAACATAGGCACCACTTTAATTAGACTTTCACATACAAAAAGATACACAACCACTGCATGCACATAATATATTCATACATCCTGATGAGTACCTGGGAAAAAGCATAACACTCATGCATATTCAACATATACATCCCTTTTATGGTCACCTTGTCAGGGTTTCTACTTTAAAAAACAGCAAAACCAAACCTTGAAGAAGGAAGGCATGTGGTACAGAAATCTTTTTTGAATGTTGGTATCCAGGCCATCAGCAGAGGCAATTATACCTTCCATCCAGTTCGGTAGAAACAATTAATTATTTATTCCAATTCTTTATTGAATTTTTATGCCTAACATGGGGTAAAGACACAAGTAGAAACCAGACAGCTGTTCTTCCTAGAATGGGGGAATGGGATGGTGTAAAAGAAGACCACAGTATAAAGAATACTGTTTATTGTACATGTGGCTAATATCAGTACAGAGTACAGCAAGTGAGAAATAAATCAAAGAAGTCATTTTAATAGCTTATCAAAATACTCCAGCTAAAAAGGGTGGTTGTGTACTGCAGTGTATTTCTTCTTTTATCTTTCTGTTTTCAGTGTAATTGACCAAAGATAAATCATCAGTAGAAGTATTTCACTCAGTGTTCTCTAATGGTGAGGAGTCTGGTGATAATCATAGTGCATTCCAGATCTCTCTTCAACACAATTTAAGTGAGTAGAATTCTCACAAAACTCCCTTTAATTCTACCACAAAAACAGTGTGGGAAAGAGGGACTGGCCCTGAGTGACAGGAGCATGAATTTGAATTTCACCAGTCCCGGATTTATAACGCAAGGTTCTGAATGGATAAAAAGCCAAATGAATCATACCTGAGGTAACCCAAGCTGAATGACCACTTCCTGAAGAAAAAACGTGACTTAGGTTCCCCCTGCTAGCTTGTATTATTGAAAGGGGAAAAAAGAGAATTTCCTGTTACAATTGTACCCATGTGTGCACCGAGATTAGAGAGAGATAACCGGGACATTTTTCAGAAAATCAGAATTGGCTATATGTATATTCAGCACTTGCTATAACATTCCTCATGACATATCAGATATTTTCTGCAGCTAGATGCCTACTTTTGTAGGGTGTCTTTTTCTATTCTTTTATTCCTGCTTCACAGTAAATTCAATATTTATGCCCTATTAAAGATGCAGGAACCACATTTGCATTAATAGCTATCTCTGTATGTGTTGTCTTTGTGAGTTATCAGACATTGTTAAAGCACAGTCATTGTTTTCTCCATATGCATAGCAAAGTTTATTATATTTTATATGTGCAGAGAATAAAACCCGGCAAGGTTAAAGTAGTTGTTAACCCCAAAGTAATTTTAGGGAGCATGGCCCTGCCATGGTGGCAGCGATTGCACTGCTGTAAAACTACATACCAGAACTCTTTTCCTTCGGATGTTGTGCTGATTAATGCAAGCACATTAAGTTGTTCTGCTGATGGCAATTGAATTAGACCTGGACAGCAGCAGAGAAAGGAAGTTCCTTTCAAGGGTAAATGTAATAAATTTGATAGAGGTATTACATTGTTATATTAAAAAAAAAAACCTCTACAACAATTTGCTTTGACTATGATTTTTGAAAATTTTATCTACTCCAGAAAATAAAGGAGGGGTAAAACAAATGAGTTTATGAGCTACAGAAAAAAAATCATCAAATTTTATTGCTATTGTATAAATGTAAGCTGAATAAAGTTTTTTGTGTAACAACAAACTCAACAAGGTTCTATCTGCATAAATAAATAGGATGTATTTAGACTCCAGATATAATGGTATACAGCTCGAATTATGAATGTAGTTCAACCTACCTGGAGAGGAAGACTGCTTTAAAATATACATTTTGATGGAATAAATACAACATTTCTATCATATTTGCTTGTTAATGAACTGAAATATGGTTAGAGAAAAAATCTAAATTATTAGTTTTAATTTAAATTGATAAACATACAGTAGATTAACAGATAGTGGGAAGCTTTTCTTTTCATTGTTCAGCCCAGTGAACATAGTTGTGTATATTTATAAAAAATAAATGAGCCTAATGAGTTTATTTTTTGATCTGGCATTCTTTATTACCTATGGATGGCTCATAAATATATGAGGGACATTATTTCTTGGCAGATATCTCTAATTGAAATAATGTATATAATCACTGAAATAATGTATACAGCATCCACAATACTTCATCAACAATAAGAAGGCATATCCCAAGAGGCTCACCATCTAAACCCAGATACTTCAGGAGTGCAAAGGAATAAGGAGAAGATTTTGCAAATGTGGGATGAATGTGCAATTAATCCACAGCACAAAGATATAGAAACAGATGATATTGGGTATAAGGCAATTATCTAGATTACACATATAATGCATCACAGCAGGATTTTGAGACAAGGGGTACTAAAAGTTTTATTTATTTACTAATTAGATTTGTTGCCTGCCAGAATGCTAGTAAAACATAGGAAATAAAACATATAGAGGGGGAAAAAAATCAAATTACATTATTATAAAACCATAAAATCCCCAAATGGTAGTATCTTCATTTATCCTAGATGTCACACATCACCACAGGCCTTCAGATTAAGCTCTGTTTTTAGTAGTTTCCATATAGTCAGAAGTAGATATCAATCTGAATTCAAATAGGAGGCTACTGCAAAGGACAATATTGATCATGTCTCTCGCCTAGCCTGGGGTGGCATTTTAAAATTAGGTTTCATCAGCATATTAGTGAGACTAACAATGGAAACCGATGGAAAATCTTTTCCAGCAGCTTCATGTAGATATTAAAAATTGGAAGAAAACCTACCATTGGAGACTGTAATTTTTGGTACAAATGATCTTGAGGGATCAGAAAGAAGAGATACTGTCTAGGAAGGACCTGCCCTAATTGTCCAGGCTATAAAAAGAGATAGCGGAAGATTTGTCCTTTCAGACTTTATTTATTCATTTGTTTGTTTTTCACATTTTTGAACCACCCATCACTCTCAGAGAGACTTGCAAGATTCTATTAATGTAGCCCTAAGAAATAGTAGAATTAGCTCTTCTGGTTGTGTTTCCTGTCTGGTTTGCCTGGGAGGACTGATAGAGACTGACTCTTGGGCTCTGTCTACCTTCACAACCACTGGCTGCAATTGTCTAGTAGGAAAAGAGTGGAATACCTGCAACAGTATTCCTCAACTTTCGACAGTCAGACTCCAGAAGGATACTGGATACCAAATGATACCAAAGGCTGTTGATCAGTTTAAAAGGACCACTGACAATATGCTACTTTGTCAGGTCCTGACAAACATTGGCAACAACATGGATGAATATCAATTCTGTCCAATGTCCACACCAGAATCCTGACTGACTGAAATGGACTCAAATAATCCATATCTTTGGAGAGATGTTATAGACTAGATTGTAATTAACAAGGTTGGCCAACTCCAAGAATGACTTTTCACATCAAGAATTAGATTAGCTGGAAATAGCATCAGATAAGCAATCAGGAAGAAAACAATAGCCTAATTAAAAAAAGACACACAAGAAGAAGCCAAATCCCCACTAAAGCTGCAGGACAAAGGACCATAAACAAACAACCAAACAATAGCATTCTACTACTGATAATGTTACTTAGCCAGCTAATGACACATCTGTAAAAAAAAAAACCCATTAAACTCAGAGAGCACAAAGAACCCAATACATCAGCCTGTATATAATTGTCCTAGGAGCGAACGGGCAGTTCCTAAATATAATAAATGAATAAATTAAATATATTCTCTTCTAATGGAAGACTTTAAAAAATTCCTGAGATCAGTTTTCTTCTTAAATCCTTTCATAACATATAGGAGTTCCATGAGCCATTTCAAGTGCAATTTTAGCATTAGCATTCAGTAAGAGCCTTATTATTATTATTAGCATTATTTTTTGCTGTTGAGAGCCCCATTTTCTATTGAGGGAATTTCTTTTAAGAAACACCATGCTGGTAGTGAGTACAGTGCCTCTTTTTTCTGCTCTTCTCCCCCACCTCCCAGAAATCTGCTGGGAAAATAGAGATTGTTCTCTCCGAAGTACTAAAGATATTACTTTAATATAATAACTAATCCTTGGTATTCTCAATTTCCCAAATCTTGGTATAATTGAGAAGGCCTTGAATCCTCTGCATGTTCCAAATAAACTATATAGTAATGGGTAATATAATTTTATGTTGATCTTATTATATTCTTTCACCATTATGTTCCCCTTCAGATTAATTTAAGATGATGATTCCTTTACGGGCAGGCAAAACAGTATTTCTTCCTCCCCCTCCCCCCAACCTCTTCATCAATTAATTTGTAAGGAATATTTTCTCCATGTGAAACTGAAGAGCTCTCTCACTTTCTCTCCCTCTCTCCCCCTCCCCCTCCTCCCTCTCTTTTAATGGAAGATTTGAAGGCTGTAAGATGCCAGGCTAATTGCAACATGCTGACTAATGTGTTCCTCTCAAAACAAGCATTTTAGTAATTAACTAGCTTGTGTGAAAAACACTGTGTAGAAGCATATTCTCCAAATTGTGGTAAATGTATTTCTTACATCAGATACCCTGCTGTAATCATTTCTTGTTCTAATGGTCCCATAGAGCAACATTAACCTTCTGTTTTTGTTTTCCTGTAGTTTTCAAACGCTTCCTTTATAGGAATTTGCGAGCATTTTCACTTTTCTAGCTCCTATATACAATAATTTTTGTTTAACGTAGGGAAAAAAATGCTACAAAAGTGCAACAATTTTCAACAAATTTTGGAAACAATACGTATTCATATACCATAATAGGCCTCTGCATCTAATTTAGGGTGGTATGTCAGTAATAAGGCAAGCATCTTTTGCATTGATTCCTCAAATTCGAGGAGCCACTGCACAAAAGTTTGGCATGGCTGCTTTGTAAACCTCCTCCTGTGAGGTAGAGAAGACTTGAGGAGAGTAGAAGCAGCTGTACCAAGTCTTCAAATAGTTACAGTTGCTTTGCAGTGTTGAGAATTAGTACACAGGCAATGATGCCCCAGTTTTGACAACAACTTTCAGGCAAGCAAATGGCCCAAACTATAACGGTGATGGTTAAAGAATATAAAACACCAGTATTTACACAAATCTATAGAGAAAGTCCAGATATGACATGCTGATGATTTGCAGGAATGTCTTAGAGTAGCATTGGAAGAGACCTTGGAGATCTTCTGCTCCAACTCCCTGCTGAGGCGGGAAACCTCATAGCATTTCAGACAAATGGTTGTCCAATCTCTTCTTAAAAACTTCCAGTGTTGGAGCATTTACAACTTCTGAGGCAAGCTGTTCCACTGATTAATTGTTCTGACTGTCAGGAAATTTCTCCTTAGTTCTAAGTTGCTTTGCTCCTTGATCAGTTTCCATCCATTATTTCTTGTACTGCCTTCTTCACTCCTTTGGAAAATAAGTTGACCCTCTCTTCTTTATGGCAGCCCGTGATATATTGGAACACTCCTATTATGTCACCCCTGGTCCTTCTTTTCATCAAACTAAACAATTCTTAAACTCATCTTGTCAGTCCTATAGAAAATAAACCTATAGGGTGGGGTCCTGGGTGCTCTCTGAACTCAATGCAGATATGTTTCATTACCAAACTAGGTAATATGATCAATGCTGAAAACCAAAAGCTCTGAAAATACCTCAAGCATTTTGGTATGCTTTTCAGAGCATCGTCTTAGGCAAGATTAGTCCAACATCCAAGATCTTGGTGCTAAATTTATGTTATTTGTGGTTTTTTGCCTTCTCCTTGATACATCTCAATGCACTTCCAATGGTTTTCATGACATTTTCAACCAATTTAATCATCAAGTTTTCTTTTATTGACTCAGACAAATTACAGGACCTTGAATTTATGGGATTTTTTTTGTTTTGGAAAAATATAATTTGTATAGATAGGAAGGAGCCGGATGATTTTAATAAGCTCCTATCTACAAAAATGATATTTTCTAAATCCGTTTCCACATCATAATTTAGGGAATGCCTTTCATCTTCACGGGCATCTCATATTCTTTCTTTTTTTAAAAAAAATCTATGCCTTATGAATATGCCAAGACACCAAAACTATTAGAGTAGAAGAGACCTTGTTTCTGATCTGACTGGAATAACTATGGAATCTCTTGTTCTATGAATCTTGATTAACTTCTTGTCTGGGTCATATAAAGTTTCATGATGAAACAACATGGTTAGATATGTATTCTTACTAAAGTTTACTTTTTATTTGATTTGATTACTGATATTTATTAAAGCTGGTCATTAATATTGTTATGCTTTGAAAGCATACCTTAGATAACAAGTATGAAATATGTATTAATCACTATGGATAAAGCCAGTATTTAAAAACAAGAGCTTATACATTGTTCTAGTGAGCAGTAATGCTGAGTACATATTTAAGATACACAGTTAAAAAAATAAAGGGACAAATAGCCAAGATCAAAGTTATGAAAGATAGTTTAATGCTGATGAAAGTGCATAGATAAGACCTGAAATTATTAAAACTACCTGAAAGTAATAAATACTTCACATAGATTAAACAAAAAAACTTAGGAAATTTCTATAATTTAAATTAAACAATTGAAACAAGGGTTTCCCCCCCTATTTACAAAGGTATTTGAGTAAGGAAGAAAGTTGTCAAATAAGTTCATTCTAAAATGTGCACTTCAAATAAATTCTTAAATGAGCTAATATATGCTTTCAATCAAACTTGTTCAAAGTATTTGATAGTGTGATTAAGCCCTTTCTGTATGTAAATGTCACAAAAAAAGAGGACAAACACCAATATAAGGAAAAAATGTTCCTGTTGTCGTGAATAATCTGAGGAGAAATATTATTCCAAATAGGAACTATACTTTGTAGTAGCTCTTCTTTTAAAGTAGCTCTTCTTTTAGAAACAGGGAACATTTTTTTTCACATGTGGTGGTTCTGCACTGAAGCCCAAAGATACTGGCATAGAATAAAAAAATGGTTAGAGGAAATAACGGCAGAGCAAATTGAACTAAAACCAGAATTCTTCCTATTGGGGATATTTAATAGACTAAAAAAGTCAAATATATAATACTGCATATTCTTACTGAAACCAGAATAACCTTTGCACAGTGTTGGAAACAAGCAGATATTCCAACAGAGGAAATGGTTATTCAGAAGATAACAGCCTGTGCAGAGATGGATAAGTTAACCTTAGCACTTAAGGAAAAAGAAACACCAGACTATTATAGAAGCTGGGAATGCTGGTATGATTGGATAGAACAAAAATAGAAAATACATTAGTAAACAACGTAAAATGTAAAAGAGGTAGTAATTATATATTTGCAATAAGATGTATTTGTAAATATATCACCAATATTGATAACAAACAAGGAACCATAGACTGTCGATAGTAGAATTGTTAGTTTTTAATCATTTTCATTTTTCCTTTTTCTTTCTTTTTTTCCCCTGTGTGTTGTGTATGTGTTTGTTTGATATTTTAGTTCTATAATCAATAAAGTTTTTTTTAAAATAATAAAATAAAGTAGCTCTTCTTTTAAATGAAATATTTAGTAAGTTTTTAAAAAACAATGTGGATTGATCTTCCAAAGTAATTAGATTTTTACATTGAAGAGATTTGTCACCCTATAGGCTTGCTGAAACAGGATTTAATTAAAAAAAGAAAAGGTTTATTTGAACCTAAATTTCAGAAGAACTACTGAATGGATAGTCCTTAATTTATGACCACAATTGGGACCAGAATTTTTATTGCTATGCAAGGCAGTTGTTAAGTGAGTCATGCATGATTTTATGATTTTATGCAGCAAATCAATGCAGTTGTTATGCGAATCATGCAGTTCTTAAGCAAATCTAGTTTCCTCCATTGACTTTGCTTGTTGTAAGCAAGTTGAGAAGGTCACACATGACGGTCACATGATTCCAGGTTGATGCAGCCACCTTATAAATACATGCCAATTGCCCAGCACCCAAATTTTGATCGTGTGACTGTGGAGATACTGCAAAGGTTGCAAGGCTGGCCATAAGTGACTTTTTCCAGTGCTGTTATAACTTAGAACAGCTGCTGGTTGTAAATTGAGGACTATCTGTATTCTGTGTGGAAGTACCCAAACTGTAGCAGTTCCAGCCTGATCTTCCATACTCTGTTTGTTAAGCTGTGTTGAGGTGTCCATTGCCATTTTCCTCATGGGATTGTTATGAATTTGGTGGATTAAGAATAATTTCTGACACTAGTTTTAGAGGAGGGGGGAACCTCTTCATTGTTTTTGAATGAGAATATGACTTAAAGTATTACGAGAATGAAATAAAAGACCAAATTGGTTTTTTTTCCCCCTGGTTCTATTTGTAATTTTTTTGAGCGATGTGGGAAGTATTTGAAAGAGGTGCTTTGCAATGTGTGGAGGCATGAACAAAGCATCTCTCTTTCAATAGATAAAGCTGCCACATATTTTGTGTGACCTACTTGGCTATCTCCAAAATGATTCCTGGAACTGCTTCAATGCTTTTTCTTATTGAAAGATTATTCTCCTCAGGGTTTTTTTTTATAAATTTTACTTGATCATAATATTAAATCTGATCTTTTGAATTCTCACTTCAACTCTTACCTCAGTGTAAAGGTTATAAAACAACAGTAATATTTTTTGAAAAGATAAATAACAATATAGATGAATTAGGCATTGTACTACTATAGTATGTATGTAATTATTTGTATGTAATCTGTTCATTTCCTTTTTTCTTTGCTTTTTCTCTGTTGCTTTTTAGTTAATTGATAAAAATTAAAATTATTGGTTAAAAAGGCTTCCTGGTTATGGCATATGGGATGAATATGCATGCACACAGAGGCCCCTGGAAGCACCTTTAGAAGCAGCTGCATGAACCTAGAAAAAGAGACAGTTGCTTTAAGAATTTGAAGGACAGTGCTATGCTAGTGCTTTCCAATGCTATGAACAGTCCTAATTTTTATAATAATTTTGACAAATGTAGGAGGGGAAAAAACAGAAATTAAGAACATTAAACTAGTACTTGAGGGTTGCATTATGCATGATATCATACTTTCTGTAAAGGAGTTAATGTGCTCCTTTTCCAAAATTAATTATTTCACTCAAGAGCTCAGTTAAGTGGCGGAATTAATGAAACATGTTGAATTTATTGATTTCCACTTATAGTTGCTTCAGTATTAGTGCATGCATGGTGCTTTTAACTAAGTAATAAAATGATAAGAAGACATTTTCTTATTCACAGTTTGGGAACCTGTTCGTGAAATTTGACAATTTTTACTGTGTAAGGTAACAGAAATTGAAGTCTTAAAAATGCCCTGATCCTTCTAGAAGTAGGTACTACTGAATGATTTAAATTGAGGTGAATGTGTATGTCCATAGCCATCTATAGCGGAATGACATTTTTATGTTATTATTTATTGTTTCAGTTTACATGGTTACCCACTTGCCCATGTGACAAGGCTACAAATTAACCAAATCCACATTCCCAACAAGTTCTTCAACACTATTTGGAAAGCATGGAGGGAAATGCTGAATTCTGATCACAATCTTTGAGAGAAAAATAATTCAGTTCTTATTTTTCAGTATTTCCAGTTAAGGTCTAAAGAAGCAAATCTAAGAGAAGAAACAATTTGAGCAGATATTTGTGAACGTAGGTGAAAGCATGCTGTTTGTGCTTTGTAGTAATCCTAAGGAAAATTAATATTGTTCAAAGTTGGATTTGGGGAAAAAAACCAAGACTGATAAAATCTGGACTTCTTTGGAGCATGATAAATGGATATGATAGACAATGTTGGTTTTGCTAAAAATTCTTATAAGAATATGGCGTATTCTCTGCACCTTTAATATCTGCTCCAAATGCAAAAAGGGATGAGACTTTGCAGAATTGCTGAACTACAGGTCCTAACAGCTGTAACTAATAAGACTGATGGGAGTTCAGTAATCCGTATAGGATCACCATGTCTCCACTGATATTCTAGGTGGTGATAAAGTGATCCCTGCAAGGTGAATGAAAAAGGTTTTCGGTATATTTCAGCATCAAAGACTAGTTAAAGTAGCAGGGAGGGTAAACACAGTAAATCTTTTGGATTCTGCAGTCATAATTTAGCACTGCGCAAATGTGTTGGGATCAAAGCAAAATTATATAATATTTACATACAGGAGTTAGGATTAGAGAAATATTTGGAAATACTGGAGAAGATGTGAAAATATATAGAATATTTAATATATAAAATCTCCACGATACAAAAAAGATGCTGAGGCCCTAGAAGGGAGTTCAGAGAAGAGCAACAAAGATGATAAGAGGTCTGGAGGCTAAGTCTTTTGAAGAATGGCTAAGAGAATTAGGTATGTTCAGCCTAACAAAGAGAAGGCATAGGGGAGATATGATAGCAGCATTCCATTTGTTGAAAAGCTGTCACAAGGAAGAGAGTGATTTATTCTCAAAAGCACCTGAAGATAGGACAATAAGCAATGGGTAAATCCCTCCCTTCCTCCATATGTGTATAAACACGCATGCACGCGCGCGCACACACACACACACAAATATAAAAATAATCATTGGGATGGAATGTATTACCATGTTATTAATATTGTGATGTTCACAATGTTTGTTATATGAAACATTTGTAGTTTACAATGACAGCCCATCTCTTTCCCCTCGGGTTGTTAATTCTATCTTTCCCTTCCCCACCCACCCCACCCCCAATCCCTGGCCATCTTGACATTTTCTTGTCACTGTTGACTTGGCTTTCCTCCCTTCCCCTCTGTCAGGATTCCCCTGCAGAGTGAGCTTCAGGATAAATAGTTAGAGCTTTGCTTAGAAGCTTTGTGCCCTTCAGAAATGATTATGCCTTCTCAGAAAGGGAACATGTTTTTATTTTATAAAGTACACAAAGACTTCATTGAGGGCTTTACCAGGATTCTTTCAGATAAGTGATGCAGTTTTTGCATTCAGCATATTTTGCATTAATTTGGTAATCCTGTTCAAAAGGAAATATGGAGAGGGCATCCTCTGACAACTCTACATCCATACAATCACATTCTAGTGGGAAAAGTAGTCTTTAACTATTCATATAAGTACCACTCAGCACAACACTTTCAGTTAAAGAGTTTCTTTCAAGTACTTCCATGACTGACAGGCAAGATTAATCCCATATTTCCCTGATGGTCTTTTTTGTTTCTGTAAACTAAAATCCGCTGTCCTTACCAGTTTAAATTTGACTGCAATTGCTAGGCAGTTTATTTTCCACGAGACAGATTCCAGTGTAACTAGAAAATGTACTTTTCTCATTATTAAGGAGTAAAATGGACATTTGACCTTAAGAACTTGTGGGTCTGTTTCTTCTAATCCTCTTGCATAATCAGTTCGGTTACATTTTGCGTTGTATATGAATCACTAGAATTTATTCCAGATTGACTTCAGTGACATTTATCTCTTAGACACGGCCAGCTAAAGGTTGGTTGTACAGCAATTTCTGTGGTGGACTTTTCTTCCTTGTGAAATATGAATTCACATTCATGGGACATAGTGTCCCCAAATAAATAACAGTTTATAGTGTTTTAAGACATGCAGATCTCCTATTTTCTTCTCACTAACAGTAGTTGGGATCCTATATGGAGCATTTTTTTTGAAGTAATTTATTTTCCTGCTCAGTTAATTTCTTTATCATATCTTTGTCGTATCAGAAAATAAGATTTTTTGTAAATGCATTGTATTTATTTTTTCACAGTTAAAGCCTTGTGGTTGCCACGGTTTGATATATAACCCATGCATAACATGTATTTCATGAGATGCAACTTAGATTAACTTGAATGACAAAATGTATTCATTAGTGCACCATTGAGATAAATCTGTTAGGGTCTAGTATGAATTGCTGTCTTAAAAAGAGAGGTCTCCCTTATGCGATAAATGCCATAATCAATTACAAGCTTCAACATAGACATTTGGCTGAAGCTTCCCAAATATTTAACAATTATTTCTGTTTCCCTTGACACTTCATGTTGTTTAATGTCTCTCTCACTTAAAAGTATTTATGAATTAATAAAACTACAAGTTGGGTTATGGACTTCTGATCACATGTATTCCTACTTTGGCTTTTAAACAGCAGCATATCCTAAACATGAATACTGCAAGTAATCTGTGTTGCAAGGATTTTGTATTTCTGCCCTCAAAACAAGGAGTCTGCAAAACTTTAGGAGGTCCTGCTTATTAGTCTGTCTGGCCAGCTGATAGAAAACAGTTTATTGCTGCCATTAACTGCATGGAGACAAGTAATCCAGAGATGGTCTTTCATTTACGGCAATGATTTTGTAGCAGTAGTGGGTAACCAGAAATTCAGAGGTGGAGAAGGAAGACTGATTACTTGCCCCATTTTTCCAATGTACTTTTACAAGATTGGTGGAAGGTGGAAACTCGTCAAAGAAAGGGAGGAGGTTTTTGACTGGAATATGGCCACAGAGCAGTCATGTATTTGAATGCATACCTGTAAGTGTGGTGTGCCTATAAGCAAAGTTACTACTCAGTGGCAGGAAAGAGACATGGAAAACGAAAACTCTATGCTGCCATCTAGTATTAGTCCAGATGTTAAACTGTTAAAAACTCCAGAAAAACAAAAATTAAAATTATTAAGTGTAGAATAATAAAAACCACACACACATAATCAGCAGCCAGAGTGAAATCAGAACATCAGCAACATCCATTTACCATATATCCAGTTTCCCAAGCTTATCCTATGAATTGTCACCTATTTATTTAAGCTCTAGGTACATTACACAATTGTTTTATGCTGTTGTGTACAGAACCCTTCTCTGCATCTGTCAGAAATTAAATAAAAGTTATATCAGAGTTTGTATTCTGATGGAATAAAGCAGAAACCCTGAAAAACATTTGCCACTCATATTCATGCTTAAGGAAGCATTAAAAAAAAGTTGATTTACAGTTTGGTCTAGTGGTTAGTTTGGCTCCTTGGCTAGAAACTAGGAGATGGTGAATTCTGGCCCTGCCTTTAAGCACAAAGCAAGCTGGGTGACCTTGGGCCTGTCATTCTCTCTCAGTCCTAAGGTGAAGGCAATGGCAAATCACTTCTGAAAAACTTTGCCAAGAAAATTGCAGGGTCTGGTCCAGGCAATCAGGAGGAATCAAATAAACATTTGAAGTATACTGTGAAATCAGTTTCCCAATATTCTTTTAATATATTTAAGAAGGGTTTAAAGCTTTCTCCCAGTTTGTAATATTGTGTAAAGGAAACTGTATCATAATCTGAGCAATATTGTAAAATCAGATTCTTAGTTTGGTAGGGAATAAATATATTTTCATATGTTGTACTGTTTATGATATTTTAATTGCTTTATTGGCTATTTTGCTAGGTACAGGATGGCGTGTATTTGAATTGATGTTGCTGTTTTAGGCATTATGAGTTAGCAGCTTCTATTAAGTTCCTGTGCTTAAGCAATTTTATTGTATTAAAAAATTGCCATTATTGCTTGTCTTTCACATTCTGGAGTTTTAATTATCTCTTGAATCAATTGTTGCAATGCTTTATTGAAAAGCATATTATACATTGTTATTATTAAATTAAAATGTGTCCTTTAACATTTGTCACTGGTATTGCTTGCTGTATTTACCAGACTGAATAATATTTATGAAGAGCTGTAACAGCTCATTAAACATAATTTCTGATAAGTGAGCTTTTTCAACATCTTCTGACAAAAGGAAGTATTCATTTTATCATTAGGTATATGTGGGGAGGCTTGTTCACAATTATCAAATGTAACTACAAAAAACAGACTCTCAAGTATCTGAACAATTGCACAATCAAGTTTAAAGACTTGGTTATTCCACCCAGCTAATTATTGGAAAGCTAATTAAAAAGATCAAGAGCTTGCTGACCTATAGAATGCTCAAAATATATGGAGGAACTTCAGTACTGTTATTTACTTTCCTCCCTTGTTCTGCCAACTAGTAGGAGCATGCTGGTTACTCTTTCTGTTCCAGTCCTACAAACAGGCCACTATGATCTTTCTTGTTACCAGAGAAACAGAACATAATTTGCACAGGCCAGAAGGATACCATATATGCTCTACATGGGCTGGACCTGGCAAGACCACCTGAAAACTTCACCTCATCCAGAATCAGCAGCATGAGCAGTGATAGGCATGCCTCAGCATGTCCATGTCTGTCCATGCCCATATTCTGTGAGCTGTATTGATTGCCAGTTTGCGTCCAGGTGTAACTGAAGCATTGCAATTTCTTTCATTCTTATAAGCTGCACAGAATTATTGGAAGTTGAGCATCATATAAAGTTTAATGAGCCGTGGTGGCGCAGTGGTTAGAATGCAATACTGCAGGCTACTTCTGCTGACTGCCAGCTGCTAGCAGTTTGGCAGTTTGAGTCTCACCTGCTCAAGGTTGACTCAGCCTTCCATCCTTCCGATGTTAGTAAAATGAGGCCCCAGATTGTTGGGGGCAATATGCTGATTCTCTAAACCGCTTAGAGAAGGCTGTAAAGCACTGTGAAGTGGTATATAAATCTAAGTGCTATTAATATTATTGTAGTTGCGTAGTCAATCAGATGCTTAGACTGGATTTGACATGTTTTCTGCCCATCAAGTCCTTTAAAAATGCCAAATAATAATAATATTGCATTGCGTATTTGTAGGCACCAGGTTTTTGTTGATTTTAATGTTTTAATTCATTTAGCTTGATAATTGTAGTATGATTTTATATGTCTTTTAATCTTTGATTGAAAACTGCCCAGAGTTGGTTGAGAGATGACTGGCTATATGAATGTATTAAATAAATAAATAGAGTAGAATAACAGAGTTGGAAAGGACCTTGGAGGTCTTCTAGTCCAACCCCCTGTTTAGGCAGGAAACCCTATGCCATTTCAGATCTCTTCTTAAAAACTTCCAGTGTTGGAGCATTCACAACTTCTGGAGGCAAGTTGTTCCACTGATTAATTGTTCTGTCAGGAAATTTCTCCTTAGTTCTAGGTTGCTTCTTTCCTTCATTAATTTCCATCCATTGCTTCTTGTCCTGCCCTCAGGTGCTTTGGGGAATAGCTTGACTCTATCTTTGTGGCAACCAACATGTATATACACAGTCCTGCAAAAATGAGGATTCAAACAAAATCTCAAAGAAAAAAACCTGCATTGGCTGATTATGCAAAAGATTGATGTAAGAAGTTAAAAATTGAAACTTGCTAAATGTACAGGAAACAAAAAAATATCAAAAGAATGTAGTAAAAATATGAACAGAATACTGGCAAGGAAAAGTATTACACGGTCAATTTGTACAAAAGATCAAGGGGAAGGTGGATAAAGAATAAGATAAAACCTGGCAATGGCTTGTAACCAGAACATTTAAAAAATCCTTATATCCTGAAGTGATACATTTTACACCATCAAACAACATCCAGTTCTTTGGGAAGGACTTGATAATATAGATCAGGGGTCCCCAAGTTTGCCAAGTTTGGAGACCTCAGCTGTAGATAGATAAAAATGCCAAATCCAGTCTAAACATCTGGCTGATTATATGACCAACCATTATTATTAACATGGTTCATCACACAGTAAGCCACATGCTTAGGATTGGAGTCCTTCCCAAGGGTCTGGAATAGGGAGACATTGTTTGATGATGTTAAATATATTGTTGCAAGATATAAGCTGTTCTTAGTGAAGCTTCCATTTGCAGTTGACTACTGGTGTCAAAGCCAGTGGTGTTCAAGTGGTGCTTCAGATGTTTTGGATTTGTCCCCATGGCACCTAGTGGTACTATTTTTGCTTTCTTTGCCACAATCATTCTACTTCTATTTGCAGGTCTTTGAATTATGTGACACCCCACCCCCCAGTTCTTTCTTTTTTATTCTGCTGTCTCCTATCTACTACCACTTTCAGACATTTTTTTGTCTTTCTTCCCAACAATTTATTATTATTATACATAGTCAGAATGGAGTGTGAAATAATGAAATAATCCACTAAAATAAGAATAATAAATAGCAATGAAAGAAGGAGAAACAAGCACAGCAATACAGTGCTGATCATTTTAACATTTCCTCTACTGTTTCATGTAGGAATCAGAGAATCTGCGGCTCAACCTGATGAGGTGTAGGAAGTTGTTACGTTGCTATGTCAACCTTCTCAGAAGAAATATACCCAAATAGGGATGGGCATGAATTCTATCAGGTTGAAATGTTCAAATTTCCATTTGATTGAATTTTCTACTGAAATATTTCATTTTTTTGCATTTTATAGCAAAGCTTGAAATATAAATATGGGGGGATAAAAACTTTGGAAGCATTTCAGTACATTAATCCTAATAAGCACAAAGGTTTCATAATAGAGAAAAGTATAAAGAGGTGTGAAGATAGCCTTGGAAAAGGAATTAAAGTTTGCAACGTTTTCAGAAGTGGTTTCCCCTTGTCCTTTTCATAGAGTTGAGAGATACTAACTGAGTTCAGAGTCATCCAGCTGACTTCATGCTTAAGGCACATTCCCTCTGGTGTTTTTAATCTCTAAACCAAATTGGTTCCCATATAGTATATGCTTAAAGTATATGCTTAATAATTGCCTGATTTGGGGAAAATATACAAAGCTGCACAGATTAGGAAGGAAATGGAAGGAATATCTTCTAGTTTCCTTAGTTCTGTGCTAGCTTGGTCCAATTAAACACTAAATTGGAAGATGTTCTCCTAAAGAAAAAACATGTTTTGATAAATGTCCATTCCAATTTTTTAAAGGATTTTCATGAGTACTTTACCTAGGCATCCTAATCAATTATAGAATTTTACTGTAGCTTTTGACAAGTATGGAAACTTTTTTAGGCCTGGTAACCATTCACTTGCCAGCTTCCATAGAACTGTTGGGTTGTTACTCAAGAAAAGTGGGCAAGTTTGGACCACAACACTTGGTTCTGTCTACTGCTATCTGTTCAGTAACACCAGTTTATCACACACACACACACGCACACACGCACACACGCACACACATCAAATAGTAAAGAACACAACATAGAGAACAGTATAACAAGAAAGATGAATAAGTAGCAATAATAATAATATTATATTATGCTATCATGTCCACTCTCCGGATCATCTTTCTTATCAACAGTCATTAAGTTCGGAGTGTTATTAGGCAGATTCTTGTCTGTTTGAATTCTGTGGTCCCAGAGCTTCATTTTCTATTTTGTGATCCCACCAGTTCTTGCTTGCAGGCAAATGATATTTCTTTCAAATATTCTAATGTATCTTTGTTGCTATTTTGTCATTATGTTATTTGTGGTCAGTCTGTGCAATCTTCTTACAGCAGCCAATTAGGTAATTAAGTGGTCTACAGGATTTCAACAGCTATTTTATGTACATATTCTGGAAGAAATCAGTGGCAAGTTTCTATATTTCTGCTGGGAAACTAGATGGATGTGTGTATGTGTCAGAGGACATGCAGACCAGAAGCACACCAGAAGAGTACTAGCTTGATCTTTAATGTAAGGTTACATAAACAGAATCTTGCAAGTCTGAAAGTTCTTCTGTTCCCCCCCCTCCTGTACTGTCCAATAAACTAGGGAGAGTTCCTTTTGAAATATTTGCCATGCTCCCATTCTCAGTCAGCTACTTATCTGTTGTCTAGGTTGTGGAAAATATTTTCTTGTAACTTAACTTGATCAATTAACCAATAAGCTGATAGTGTAACTTTATTTTATTTATTTATTTATTTATTTATTTATTTATTTATTTATTTATTTATTTATTTATTTAATTTATTTATTTTTATTTGTCAATTGCTTACAAGATAATAGGTATAAGTAAAAACATCGTTATGAATACATGGATACATATAAGAAAAATAAAATATATATATGAAAGCAACAATAGGACAGGGACAGTAGGCACGTTGGTGCACTTATGCACGCCCCCTACAGACCTCTTAGGAAAGGGGTGAGTTCAATAGTAGACAGTCTAAGGTTAAAGTTTTTGGGGTTTGGGGAAAAAACCACAGAGTCAGGTAGAGTATTCCAGATATTGACCACTGTTGCTGAAGTCTATTTCCTGCAATCAAATTTAGTGCGATTAACCTTGAGTTTGTATCTATTAAATAGTTTGCTCTTGTGTTGTTATGGTTGAAGCTGAAGTATTCATTGACAGGTAGGACATTGTAATGTATGATTTTATATACTATACTTAGATCAGACCGAAGACGGTGTAGTTCTAGGTTTTTTAGGTCAAGAATTTCGAGACTGGTGGCATAAGGTATTCTGCAACGAGTAGAGGAGTGGGGAACTCTTCTTGTGAAATATTTCTGGACTTTCTCAACTGTGTTAATATCAGATACGTAATGTGGGTTCCAGACTGATGAGTTGTATTCAAGTATTGGTCTAGCAAATGTTTTGTATGCTCTACTTATTAGTGTAATATTACCAGAGAAAAAGCTATGTAAGACTAGGTTAACAGCTCTTAACACCTTTTTGGCTATGTAGTTACAGTGGGCTCTAGCACTTAGGTCATTTGAGATGAGTACTCCAAGATCCTTGACAGAGTTTGGATCATCAACAAGATCTTGATATTCAGGCTTCCGGTTTGTCGGCTTCGCGGCGGCAGGGATTTGCGAAGCTGCGCGATCCCTGCCGCGCTAGCCGTTTTTGGGGATCCGACCCACACGGGTGCGGAGCTAGGCTGCCTGCAGGGGCAGCTGAAGGTAGGGGATCCAGAGAAGGGACTGGGGTGTTGCAGACCCCTCCCTGGCGGCAGAACCCCCTTTTCCCAGGACGGTGCAGCGGCGGTCCGTAATGGCCGCCACAAAGAAGCTGGCAGCCGGGTAAGAATGCGCAGGAGGAAATGGAGAAAGTGATTGAGAGGAGAAAGTTTTCTTGGCTCCTAGGACTCTAAGACATATTTAATAAAATTCCTGAAAAGTATGACTTTCTGAATAATACCTGCCAGAAGAGGAAAAAAGCGGCTGCTTGAAGGTGCTGAAAGGATAGCTTTCCCTCTTTTCCTACGGAATAAATAACTGGATATTAAGAAACCTATTTTTTAGGTGGAAATTGGTTTTAAGCGATGAGTGGGAAGAGAGAGGATTAAAAGAAAATATTTGTATGCTAAGATTTGTTGGAGCAGATGCCTTAAGGATTTGAAGACTAGAATATATTGTAATAAGATTTTAAACAGATTTGGACTTTCTTTCTCTTTGATTGATATTACCCCAGAAGGAGAAAGTGAGAACTCTGCCTTGGTTTGGACTGATTGATAACTTTGGGACTGTTTTATCTTTTTATTTTCTTTTGAATATTCTGGTTGTTGTAAGAAGAAAGAAGGAGAAAAGAAAAGAAAAGATTTATAATGGCTCTTTCTGTTGAGGAACTAAGAAATGGTGTGGAAGAAGCTTTCCTTTTCTTAGAAATGGCGCTTACTAATTATCAACAAAAATTACAACAGATGAAGACAGCAGAGGAACAAGAAAGAAAGGAAGGAGCCATCTTTAATGAATCTCAGAATTTGATCCAGAAAAAGGAAGAGAGAAAGAAAAGAAAAGAAGAGAAAAAAGAAAACTAAAGGATTTAAGGACTTAAGATCTAAAAAAACATTTAAGAAAGGGAAAAATAAAGTGCAAAACCAATATGATGATTGTAAACAAAGGGAAAAGAAATACGACAGAGAAGGGAAGCCGGTAAGGCAGAGGCTAGAAGAAGGTGGGGTAGAAAGGTTTGTTGGGAAAAGAAAGAAAGGGAAAAGGTGGAGAAAAGCTACAATGTTTTGAAATTAAATGGAAAAAAGGAATTTTTATGGATAATGGATAAAGTATAATTTAAAAAAAAAAAAAAAAAAAAGATTTTGCAAGGTACATAAGATGAGATGGTAGTATTGCAATGGTTTAAGAGTTGATAAGAGATTAAAATGTTAAAATGTTTAAAAATGATTGGTTTTAAAACTTAATAATAGGAGAGGTTTAGAATATTGTTTTAATTAAAGAGTTTAATAAAATTATGGTATTGATGTTATTATAAAATTTTTATTATAGTATTTCTTTTTAATATTTGGATTTATTCTCTAATTATGCACTTAATTGTGTTGGATGTATTAGTTAGATAGAATGTACCAAGCAAAATCTGATTGGGTATTAGATATTATTTTAAAGATTAATTTGATTAACTTAGGGGGAGATAGAAAGGCATCATACTCTGATTAATGATTTCAGGAGAAACTGATTTTCTTTTTTTCATAAGGGATGAGACAAAGGGATGATAAAAAATGGACAAAAGATACAAATATAATGATTTAAACTAAGATGATTAATTAAGGTAGAATTAAGAAGTGTGAAATATGTGGAGAAGTTAATATAGAAGGCTTAGAATGGTAAATAAAATAAGTAATGATATGTAAGATGAGCATGAATATAATTGAAGTCCATGAAGAGAGAGACACCTGGGTCCAAGTTACTTTCAAAAGATATTTTTTTATGTTTTGTGTGTTGTGTGTATATGTCTTTTTGGGGGAGAATTGGTAAAAACTTGTAGAAATATAGAATGAGAATAATGGTAACTAAGTCAGAAAGAATCAGATGAAATAATAATAATGATATTGAATAAGAGTAAAGAGAAGTAAAGAGAAATTGAATAAGAGGTTTTGGTATATTATATGGAAATGGTTTAAAACAGAATCATAATTTATCTGACTTGTTAAATTTACAATGGAAAAAGGTTTAAACATGTAATGAATAATGATAATTTGTGTGTTTTAAAAATTAATAAAACTTGTTTTAAAAAAAAAAAAAAGATCTTGATATTCAGCCTGTATTTTATTTTCTGATTTATTTTTTTTGCCAATATGTAGGACAGAGCGTTTATTTGTTGAAATTTTAAGTTGCCATTTGTTTGACCATTCTGATACATAGTCAAGGTCTTTTTGAAGGGTAGCAGTATTGTCTGTGGTGTTGAATAGCTTTACATCATCAGCGAAGAGAACGCAGTTGCTCTTGATATGATCACAGAGGTCATTTATGTAGAGTATGAAAAGAGTTGATCCTAGAACACTGCCTTGGGGGACACCATTGTTGACAGGTACAGAATTTGATAGGACGTTCCCAATTTTGACCACTTGTTGTCTGTTTGACAGGAATGCTTCTATCCAGTTATGCAGGTGTCCAGAGATACCGTAAGATTTTAGTTTTAGGAGTAGTTTGTCGTGTACCACTGAATCAAAGGCTTTACAGAAGTCTATGTAGATTGCGTCTATTGCTTTGCCCTGATCGAGTTGTGTAATCCATATGTTTTTACAGTGCAAGAGTTGCAGATTACATGATAGTTTTTTCCTAAAACCAATTTTTTTATTAGAGAGTAGGTTCTAAGTGGAGGATGATTGATTGATTAATAATTGATTCCATGACTTTACAGGTGACACACCATAAAGAGATTGGTCTGTAATTTTCAACCAGGCTGGGGTCTTCCTTTTTGAAGATGGGGATCACCATGGTTTGTGACCATAGTTTTGGCAAGGAGCTGGTCCTGAAAGATTTTTCAAAGATTATGCTTAGGCTATGGCAATGGGTAGCTTTTTTAAGAAGTAGACACATATTCCGTCCGGTCCAATAGATAGAGATGGTTTTAGATTGCACAGTGCTCTTGCAACAATGTCTTCTGTAAAATTGATATGTATTAGATCATTGTAGTTGTCTGTGGTTCGACTAGGAAATACTGGGCATGATCCATTGCTGTTTACAAATACTGAGCCAAAGAATGTGTTAAAGAGGTTTGCTTTGATGGTGTCGTCGTTGCAGTCTTTACCATTAGGTCCTTTCAGGGGTGGGATGGACCTTGAGTCTTTTAGTTTGTTGTTTATAAAATTGTAGAAAGTGCGGGTGGAATTGGTACATAGAAGGTTTTCTTCTTGTTTTATGTGATAATTGGTGCATTCAGTTATTATCTGGTGGCATAAATTTTTGTATAGGCTTTTGAAGTTGGCAACGTGACCAGATTTGTTTTTCTGCCAACGTGATTTCTTTTTGGATTGAAGCTTCCTTATTGTTTTGGGTAATTTGTTTTTTCTGGTTTTGGGAGTTGTTAATGGTGCATATAGTTTGATGACTCTTTTGACTTCAAGTAAAAATATGTTGTAATGGTCTTCAACAGTATTGCATCCAGTGAATAGAAATTGCCAATCAAGGGATAAGAGATAGTTGTTTATAAGATCATAGTTGCCTTTTTTGAAGTTATAATTGGGAATTCCGTCGT
The DNA here is from genome assembly GCF_049901735.1 of Notechis scutatus. Taxonomy (NCBI): domain Eukaryota; kingdom Metazoa; phylum Chordata; class Lepidosauria; order Squamata; family Elapidae; genus Notechis; species Notechis scutatus. Next base: position 121,224,449 of record NC_142010.1, read on the forward strand.
TCTGATGATTTTTGTGTGGACGTATGTTGAGACAAAAGTCTATCATGTTGTGGTCACTGTTGGAAAAGGGTTCTTTAATTTGTATTCCGTAAATTGAATTCAAATTATTGCAGAAGATGAGATCGAGGCAGTTGTTAAGTCTAGTTTTGTTGGTTACTAGTCGTTCTAGTCCCAGATTTGTTACTGCATTGTAGAAGGTTGCATGTGTGGGTTCAGTTGTACATTCGTTAAGAGTCCAGTTAATATGAGGTAGATTGAAGTCACCCAAAAAGATAAAAGCGTGTTGGCAGGATGCTGCCCATGTTAGTAGTGTATTTAGCTTGTTTGCATGTTCCATGTCATAATCAGGGGCTCTGTAACATAGTAAGAACCGAAATGTGATATTTAAGGACAGTTCACAGATGATGGTCTCAGGAATAGCAAGCTCCTGGGTAACTTGGGTATTTTTAGATGTAGGGATTTTTTATAGAAGATAGCAACACCACCTCCTCTACAGATTTCACGATCTGATCGGTAAACATGATAGTCTCTTACTGTGGTAATGGAGCCAGGGAGAGATGCATTGAGCCATGTTTCACAGACAAATATAATGTCGAATTTAGCCGTATTTAGTAAGAGCAGAAATTCAAGTATTTTATTTATAAGGCTTCTTGCATCGAGTAGCTTGCATTTAAGGCCAGTTGTGGTTGGAATAGAGGTAGTTAGGGGCTGTAATTAAGTTTTTACAGAAATTTTGCTTTCAGGTTTTCTCAGAAATCTAATAATATTCAATTAACAGAAAGAGATTCAAGAAGGTTTGAGGGCTTTTCTTTTTATGTGAAAGGAAATTAAAAGGAAATGTGGAATACACTTTGCACACTTCATTGTGTGCCATATGATTATGATTAATGTAGTACTTTCTTCTTTCTAAAAATAACTGATTCTCATCCCTTCCTCAGCATGCTCTCTTTCCCTTCTTTTCATTGCCAAAATACATGTATTTCCTAGACAAATTTAGACTGAAGTCTTATGTTTATTTTTTTGTATTTGTAAATATAATATAGAAGAATTTTGGTCTGAAGTTTACATTGTTCATCTGAAAGTACCTATATACATATCTTTCTATGTGCATGCTTTTAATTTTACTTAAAATTCATTAATTGAGTAACATAAAATTAATTCACAGATATCCTCTATTATGGCTGAATTGAATTAATATGTTTTTTCTAGCACATTATCAACTAGATTTGGAGATAAATATAAACCTGTATAAAGGGTACTTCGAAAGTTAGTAAACTTCCAGGTTTCCACCAGTATGTACCGTATATACTCGAGTATAAGTCGACCCGAATATAAGCCGAGGCACCTAATTTTACACAAAAAACTGGGAAAACTTATTGACTCGAGTATAAGCCAAGGGTGGGAAATGCAGCAGCTACTGGTAAATTTCAAAAATAAAAATAATTAATTTGGGAAACGATCTCACTATCATGAAAGGTTTAATTGATTCACTAACCCAAAAGAAGAAGATGATGATGACAGCGGGAGGCAGGAGTCACTCTCTTCCCCTCCCTCGGAGGCCCCCTGAGTCAGGAGTCACTACCGCCGGCGGGCCCAAGTCCCCGCCTCGGGAAGGAAAGGCAAAGCGCTTTTTGCCTTTCCCTTCCCAGCTGGGCTGTTGGGAGTCGCTGCTGCCGGAGGCCGCGACTCCACACCATTTTTTTTTCAGAGGGAATCTGACTCGAGTATAAGCCGAGGGGGATTTTTTCAGCACAAAAATTGGGCTGAAAAACTAGGCTTATACTCGAGTATATACAGTACTAGAAAAAACCCATTTCCATCAATTTTATTTATTTACTATGTTTTCATACTGCCACAGTTGGGGGGGGGGGGAGCAGAAAGAGAAAAAAGCAAGGTAATTTCTGAAGGTAATCACTTCTTCGCCTGATCCTTTTTGCCAGTGAAGAGACTGGAGAGGAAGAGACTTCAAAAGTTAAGTAAGCTGTTTACTCTTCTAGACTTTGAAATCAATCTGATTGGCTTGGCAGCAGGAAATAGACAAGGAAGAGATTGCCTAAAGAAATTGCTTGCTTTTTCTCTCTCACCTCCTACCACCTCCACAGATTGAAGAGGAAGAGATTTTAGGAGTTTATTGTAAATTGGTTGCTTAACATGCCTGTTGTTCCCAGCTCCAGGCTGCCAGCACAATCCCATTGCTTTCAATGTGTACAAGACAGTAAGAGACTCTTGCTGAGAAACGAGAAGAATAACAACTCATTTTAATTGAGAAGTGATTTGTCTCCTTTGATCCTACCATAGAATTTCACATTTGTCATCCAGACCTTTGATGCAACTTTCAAGAAAAATGTATGAAAATTGCATGCTTGCTTCCTCTAAAGTTCAAAGTTCAAACCTTTATTGTCAATGCACAACATGTGTACAATTAAATTGAATGAGCCTCCCTTGGTGCAGCCCACCCAGGAACATGGAATACATCTCAATAAATGAATAAATAAAAAAGAAATCCCTAACCCCAGATAAATAATAAACTAGCACACTGGCTATGCTTCTGTATCTCCTGTCCAATGGTAGGAGATTAAAGAAATGCTGTCCAGGGTGTGAGTCGTTCCTTAGGATTTTCCTCACTCTGCTGGGACAGCGGGACCTGGCAATTTCATCCAGTGGAATTAGAGGGCAGCCCATGATATTTTGTGGTATGCTCATCATCCACTGTAGTGCCTTCCTGTACGTGGCTGTTCAGCCAGCGTACTATACTGTGACACAATATGTGAGGGCGCTTTCTATCATGGACCGGATAGAAGGAAGTCATCAGCTGTTGTTCCACCTGTTTTTTTTCCGCAAGACCCTAAGGAAATGGAATGTATGCTGGGCCTTTCTAACCACCTGGGATGTGTTATTTTTCCAGGTGAGATCTTGGCTAAGGTGCACTCCCAGCAATTTGAAAGAGGAGATCCTCTCCACACAGCCCCCCACGATGTAGAGTGGGGCAGGTTCCTTTCTTTGCTTCCGGAAGTCCAACAGCATCTCCTTTGTCTTGCTGGTGTTTAGATGCAAGTTGTTTTCTGAGCATCATGTAGATAACTTCTGGACTTCTTCCCTATATGCTGACTCGTCCCCCCCTGTAATAAGACCCAGCACGGTGGTATCATCTGCAAACTTAATTATCATGTTAGATGGATCAGAAGATATGCAGTCATGTGTGTATAACGAGTACATGTAGGGACTTAGCACACAGCCATGGAGGAGAGCTAGTGCTGAGCTTCAGGGAGGGGGCTGTAAAGGACCTAGCCTTCAGTTTGTGGATGGTCCATCAAAAAGTCTTTAATCCAATCGCAGGTTAGGGGAGGGAAATTCAAGTCAGTCAACTTTTCAATAAGAATGCCCGGCAAAATGGTGTTAAAGACCGAGCTATAGTCTATAAAGAGCATTCTTTTTTTTAAAAAAAAAATTTTTTTTATTGGTTTTTAAAACAAACATAAACAAACAAAACATAAAAACATCAAGCCATCTTCCATATATATACATACAGTGTGCCGGTTGGTTTACAAATTGTTTTGTGCTTCCATTTCATAGTCTTCAATTACAATTACATTGTATATAATCTCGTATTTTCAATAAAATATTAAATACATTAATATCATTATTAATCAATCATTTGACTATACTTTTATTCTGCTTTACGAAATAATCATATTTTACTTAATTTGTTTTATGACAGTTCATATTATCATCCCAAATCTATCCTAGAATCATTTTGTAGATATAATAAGAAAAGAATACATCTTTATATATTTAGCATTTTCTAAAAGTCTACATATTTCATTACTATATTTTATTGTCTAACCATTGATAGAATAGATCCCAAATTTTATAAAATTGTTTATTATCTTGTTCTCTAATTTCAAATGTCAATCTACTCATTTCAGCACATTCCAATATTTTCTTAATGATTTCCTCCTGTGATGGTGTTTTCTCATTTTTCCAGTTTTTAGCAAATACAATCCTAGCCGCTGTTAATACATTTACAATCAGGTATTTCAAGTCTTTACTATATATTTCAGGTAAAATTCCCAATAAAAATATCTCTGGTTTCAAATCTATATGTTTTTTTGTCATTTTTTCCAACCACGTGTGGATTTTAGTCCAGTATTTTTTAGCATCCGCACAAGTCCACCGCATATGGTAATATGAGCCAGGTGTCTGATGACATTTCCAACATTTTTCGGATTTATTCTTGAACATTCTTGCTATTCTTGTCGGGAGAAAATGCCACCTGTAAAACATCTTATACAAATTTTCTTTATATTCTGTTGACATTGTCATTTTATAATTTTGAGACCACAATTTTTGCCATTTCTCTAGATCAATCCCATATCCAAAATTCTTCCCTCAAGCAATCATAGTTTCTTTAACTGTCAAGATTTTAGGGAGAGTCTTTCTGTTTTGCTTTATTGTTTTCTATGCTGTATAGTCCAGTTTATTGTCTACAATTCCACTAAAATCTCCCATCATAACTATATTAGCATAGTCCAGTTCAATTATTTTCATATGTAATTTTTTATAAAATTGTTCTTGATTGTCATTCGGGGCATAGATTGCAATCAGGAGTGTTTTCGTATTATTGTCCATTATTTCCACCATTAGTATCCTTCAGTCGTCATCAGTATAAATCAATTTCGCTGGGATGGTCTCTTTAATATATAAAACCACTCCTCTTTTCTTACATTGTGTCAGGGAAGTAAATATTTTCCCTAATTTTGGCTGTATCAACAATTGTTCATATTGCTTTTTAATATGTACTTCTTGCAGGCAGATTATATCAAATTTTAATTTCTCTAATTTATGGAAGGTTTTCCTTCTTTTAACGGCTGAATTAAGTCCATTTATATTAATTGTAATTGTTAGGTATAACATTGATACCAAATATGGTTTGGGTGAATAAATATATAAAACTTAGATATCATGGTTTAAGTGCTTATCACTTTAAGCACAATGCTGCAGGCAATTAGCCGATTAAGGGTGCGGTTAGAAGTTACAATATAAGGAAGCATTAGAAGCTGGAAAGCTTACTGTAACTGTAACTGCTACTGCGACTAATTGTGAGTGCCTGTGACTGAACTGTTCTTGTTTGCTACTGTTTGCTGATTTACTGCGTAATTCTACTGTTCTACTGTTTGAACTTCTTGCTGAATATCCAGCGTTTGTTCCTCTGGAGAGAGGCACCGGAGGAGGAGAAGATATCTTTATCGGCTGATAAAGATATTGCAAGGACTCTTAACTTGGACTGTAATAGTGAGTCTTACTGGATGGAAATATAGTGAATGACTAATGACTGAATGACAATGCTTAAATTCTAACTGGATTAAAAACTATTTAAACTACAAACAGTGTTTGTGTTCAGTGTGTGTATACTCTGGGGCCCTTCCGCTCTCGTTTGGCTGCCTGGCTTGACTACTGCTGCAATACTCTGCTAGGGGTTAATCTCCAAACCCTAACAATGGTTATGGGCCCAGCAGCATAGTCTAACTAACCAGGATATAGCAGAGAGAGTTGGTGTGAGTTGCACATTACTGTATAAACAAACTGTTTTAATTAGTTTAAAATAGTCAAAATATCTGAAGAGTAATGGCACAAGTAAATTTGTCACAACTGTCCATGATATCCAGGCTGGATGGAACAAACTATGTTTCATGGTCAATGAAATGTAGTTTACTTTCACGCAGAGAAGGATTGTGGGACATTATAGCAAACCCACCAGATGTGAGTAGCTGGGATCCTGCTAATGATGATGATAAAGAAACGTTACAAGACTTTAAACTAAAGAATGAGCAGGCTTTATGCATCATAGGACTGACTCTCTGTGATCAGCAGCTTGTCCATATTCGTGGAGAAGAAAAAGCTGCAAACTGCTGGGAGAACCTCAGGAAGATTTATGTTCGGGACAGTGTAGGAGCACATATAAATCTTACACGGAAGCTTTTTCAACGCATCTTCAGAGGAATGGAGATATGTTAGTTCATTTAAACTGTATGAAGAGCATTTTTCAAGAATTGCAAGAAAAAGAGCTTATATTTAATGAAATGCAACAAGTCTACATAATATTATCTTCATTTGATCAAAGCTATGATGACTATGTGACTTCATTAGAGGTATTGCCAAAAGAAAGCCTCTCATTAACCGACATAACAGGCAGGCTACTAGAAGAAGCCAGAAGAAGGCGTGAGCGTGACCAGCTGAGAGAAGATAAGAAAGAAGAGAAATTATCTTCAAAGCTTGAAAGAAACCAGCAAAGCAAAGTAAAGCACCTGGAAGAAGAGAATTTATCTTCACAGCATACACAATTAAAAATGTTTTAATTGTGGAGGCAGAGGACATTTGGCAAGATTCTGCAAAAGAGAAAAAGCCAGAATGTAAAAAAGCCAAAGAAAGCATTTGAACTAGCCACGTTTAGCAACTCTGATGTGAACAATAATTTATGGGTGGTTGACAGTGGCGCATCCCACTGCATCACAAGAGATAAGACAAAATTTATAAAAATGTCTAAAAGCTCTCAACATATATCTCTTGCCAATGGCTGGAACCTGAAAGCGAAAGGTCAAGGTTTTGCACGTTGTCCGTACATAAACCAGGATATAAAAATGTTGTATGTACCGCAACTAAAGTTTAATTTGCTTTCAGTAAGGGTATTAGATAAATTAGGTTATGTAATTACTTTTAAGGATAATAATTGCATAATTGAAAAAGATAACAAAAGGGTAACTGCAGCTTTAAATGGAACATTATATGTCTTAGATAATAGTAAGAAAGGGGAGGCACATACTGTATTTAATAATATAAAACCTCATAATGAATGTATCCATTTATTGCATAGGCGTTTGGGGCATGTAAATTTTAAAATGCTAAAACGTACAGTTGAGTTATCTGAAGGAATAAGGTTAAAATCTTGTGATAAATATTTGCGTTGTAATGTTTGCTGTGAAGATAAGAGCAAAGTATTGCCTGCAAATAGGCTAAATGGTTTCAAAACAAAAGAACCTTTAGAAGTGGTATTTGCAGACATCATAGGTCCAAAGAAACCCAGTATGGGGGGGTGCTAGATATATACTGAGCATTATGGACCATTATTCTAGATATGGGTTTTGCTATTTAATGAAAAGCAAAACTGAAACATATCAACATTTTTCAATTAGCTTAAGTTTGCTGAAAGAAAGTCTAAACGACAACTGATAACCCTGGTGACAGATAATGGTACGGAATTTATTAATAACAAATTCCAGAACAGACTTAAGGTAGCTGGAATAGAGCATAAGAAGTCTGCTCCATACAGGCCAGAACATAACGCTTTTATTGAAAGAAGAGGCCAAACACTACAGGCAATGGTTAGAACAATGTTAACTGATTCTGTTACCTGATTCTTTGTGGGGGAGGCTACAATGTGTGCTAATAACATATTGAACAACGTTGTTAATACAACAACAGGTGAAATACCATTTACCAGGTGGCATGGCAGGAAACCTGATCTAAGTTACCTGCACACATTTGGTGCACCAGCATGGGTGCATATTCCTGCACAACTCAGAAAAAAAGGGCAACATAGAGCTAAACGATTTTTCTTCGTTGGTTATCAGGCAAACCATAGGGCATATAGATTTTGGGAGAAAGGCACATCTAAAGTGTTATGTAGTGCTAGTGCCCAATTTCTAGAACATGAAGGATGGGAGAAATTAGAACAGGATGCCAATAAAGATGTAATTATTGAATCCTATAGAAATCCCATTAGTTATCCCTGTAACTTTAAAAATAAAGTAAAGAGACAAATACAGGATGAAATAGTGCCCATAAAGGAAGAAACAGATTCAATAGCTGAACAGGATGAGGAAGATGAACAGGTAGTAGTTCAACAAAGTCCTCCTGTAAGCCCTGTAATTCCCAGAAGAACTACACGTGTATCTAGACCGCCTGATAGGTACCAGGCTAACACAGTGTGCCAGATTAATCAAGTTCCTAATTCTGTTGAAGAAATTAAAAAGTATCCTACTAAGGAAAAAGAAAGATGGTATGCAGCAATGAATAAGGAACTGAATTCATTAAGAGATATGAAGGTGTATGAAAATGCCAAATTACCTGTAGGAAAGAAATCCATTGGCTGCAAATGGATATTTAAGGTAAAAATAGATAAAGATGGTAATTTAATCCATAAGGCAAGGTTAGTAGCCCAAGGTTTTAGGCAGAATGCTAATGACTATGATGAGGTGATTGCACCTAGTCTTAAGGCAGCAACCTTGAGGGCAGCTTTAGTGTGGGCAGCTAGTAAAAACTATATAGTTAACCATCTAGATGTGGAAACTGCTTACTTGCACGCCCCATTAAAACATACTATTTATATGAAAAACCTGTTGGTATTAAAAGTGAAAATAAGAATAATAATGATTGTTGGTTGTTAAAGAAAAGCCTCTATGGTCTTAAACAATCAGGCTATGAATGGAACCAGTATATTGTAAAGGAACTAGACAATATAGGATTTAAAGCTGGTTTAGCCGATCCATGTCTGTTTAAGAGGGAGACAAATGGGAAAGTATCATTATTATTACTGTTCACAGATGATATTGCATTGATAACTGAAACTAATGATGAAGCAAATAAAATAATAGCATCATTAGGAAAGAGAATAAAGATCAAGCAATTAGGAGAGATAAAGAAGTATCTCGGTTTGAATATAAAGAAAACATGGAAAGGTTTTAAGATATCTCAGGAAGATAAGATAAGCAAATTGCTAAAAGATTACAAGATGGAACTTTGTAAGCCGGCTAAGACTCCAATGAGTCAGGAGTTTAGCAACACTGATGAACAAAGCCCGGAGTTTGATAAGGTGATTTATCAATCTTTAATTGGTAGTTTGAGTTATATTAGTAATTGGTCTAGACCAGATATTTCGTACTGCGTGAATCAGTTGGCTAGATTCAATTCTGCACCATGTGAAAGACACTGGATTGCAGCTAAGAGGATATTAAGATATCTTAAAAAGACAATGAATTATTCATTGTATTTAGAACCAAAGGGTGATTTAATTTTGAGTGCTTATGCAGATGCTAGCTTTGCATCAGAAAGAGACACTAGAAAGTCGACTTCAGGAACAGCCATAATGCTGGGTAAGACATTAATAGGCTGGAAGTCAATAAGACAACAGCATATAAGTTTGTCTACTATGGAGGCAGAATTCTCCTGTTTATCACTGTTATGTACAGAATTAATAATGTATAAACAAATGTTAATTGATATAGGTATAACTGTGGATTATCCTATAATTATACATGAAGATAATCAGGCAGCAATTCAAATGGCCACAAATATTGCAGTAAAAACAAGGAGCAAACATACAGATCTAAGATACCTAAACGTGAGACAATCTGTAAGAAGTAAGATGATTCAGCTAGAGTACTGTATGTCGGAGGACAATTTAGCTGATAATTTTACTAAAGCCCAAGGTGCCAGTAAGCACCAGGAGAGTTGTGAAAAATATGGGATTAGATTGTAAGGTATTATATATTTATATCACCCAAAAGGGAGTATGTTAGGTATAACATTGATACCAAATATGGTTTGGGTGAATAAATATATAAAACTTAGATATCATGGTTTAAGTGCTTATCACTTTAAGCACAATGCTGCAGGCAATTAGCCGATTAAGGGTGCGGTTAGAAGTTACAATATAAGGAAGCATTAGAAGCTGGAAAGCTTACTGTAACTGTAACTGCTACTGCGACTAATTGTGAGTGCCTGTGACTGAACTGTTCTTGTTTGCTACTGTTTGCTGATTTACTGCGTAATTCTACTGTTCTACTGTTTGAACTTCTTGCTGAATATCCAGCGTTTGTTCCTCTGGAGAGAGGCACCGGAGGAGGAGAAGATATCTTTATCGGCTGATAAAGATATTGCAAGGACTCTTAACTTGGACTGTAATAGTGAGTCTTACTGGATGGAAATATAGTGAATGACTAATGGACTGAATGACAATGCTTAAATTCTAACTGGATTAAAAACTATTTAAACTACAAACAGTGTTTGTGTTCAGTGTGTGTATACTCTGGGGCCCTTCCGCTCTCGTTTGGCTGCCTGGCTTGACTACTGCTGCAATACTCTGCTAGGGTTAATCCCCAAACACTAACAGTAATCAATTTTTTCTCTTCCATGGTTATATTTTATAGTTAGGTTTGACAGCTCTCGTGGATCTTGGTTCACGTTGTTCTTTGGCTTCCTCCTTTCCACCTACTGCACCTTCTTCTTTTTCAGTCATCATTTGGGAGTCCTCTTGGAATTCAATTAGTCAAATTTCTTTTTCTGCCTCTTCCTCTTTCCCTCTGAAAAATTCTGTGTAAAATTATTCAGCTTTCTCAATTGAGTCAATTCTATATCTCTGTTCTTGCCATGTGAACATTAAACCTTCTGGAATCAGCCATCTATAATTCACCTCTTTTTTAAGTAGCAATTTGGTCAAGAATCGGTATTCTCTTCTCATCTCTCTCACTCTTCTGGGTACTTGTTTCAAGACCAGAATCTCCTTGTCTTTGTATTTCAATGTTTTCTCTCTTGCCACTTGCAATATTTGCATTTTAATGGCTTTCTTTGTAAATCTGATGTGAACTTCTCTTGGTAAGCTATTTCTCAATGCATATCTTGTGAAAACTCGATAGACCTCATCTATTCCATCCATCATCTTCTCTTCAGTTATTTCCAAAGCTTCAGCCAATATTTCTATTATTATCTCAGCTAGATTTTGTCCTTTTTCTTCCTCTATGTTTTGGATTCTAAGATAAAATTCTGATATGTCCATCTCCCATCTCAGCATACCACTTTTATCTTGTTCAACCACAGTTAATCTGTTACCAGTGTCTCCAATCTTCTTGTCTCTGTTTATCTTCTTTAATTTTTTGGAGTCTCTCATCATACTTCATCATCATATGTTGGATGTTCTCCACTTTTTCATCAGTTTTCCCTGTTCTTTGTTCGATGTTCTCTATTCTCTTTTCAATATTCTCTGATGTTATTTGAATATTTTGAATTCCTTGCATAATCATCTGCAGGGTCACTTTTTCTTGTTCTTTTTCTTGCCTTAACATTGTCTGTATTGAACGTTGTCCTCCAGATGGTGGAGAGGAAGAAGTAGAAGTTGAGGAACCAGAAGCTGTTAATTTCCTACTCATTTCAAGTAATTCAAAATCTTCAGGTTCTTCTAGACCTTAATCCAATTGTGAAATAACCAATTGCAGTTCCAAATAAAAATAGTAGGAAAAAAGAAGCCAAATAGTAATAATAATTAAAAAAGAAAAAAAATTATTCAGGTTCTTGTATACCTTAATCTAATCGATTGGTTAGATAACAGTAAAAAATTCAAAAATGAAGGAGAAGACCATAAACACACACAAAAAAGAAAAAGTTGTAAAATTTTTAAAAAGGCAGAAAAGTAAAGAATAAAAAGCTAAAAAAAGAAAGGAAAAATTCTTCAGGTTCTTCAACACCTTAATCCAATTAAGAGGTCTCAAATATAAAAGGATGCATAAGAAGAAGAAAAAAAGAAGGCCAGAAAGATTAAAAAAACAAAAACAAAACCAATATGGAAGGTAGATGGAAAGACAAAAATACCAGGAAGGGAGCGAGAAAAAAAAGGCTACTCCCTTAAAAAGAAAAGGAAGGGAATCATTAATACTAAAGTTTTTCCTTTAAAATAAAAAGCAAGTGTAGAAATTTAACTCCCAAAGACAAGAAAAAAAACCAAAGACAAGTTCCAAAGAGCCAAAAATCCAAATAGCTATTACAAAAAGGAAAATGATGAGGAGGGGTAGCGCAGCTTAGAAAGAATAAAAAGAGCACACTGCACTTTATTTAATTATCCAAGGCTCTTGTTATAACTCTCTTCTCCAGAGACTTATCACCTTTTCTTTTCCTATAAGCTTCAACACCAGACTCCATCTGTTGATAGAAACCCAGAAGAGTACCTGCAATAATACTCTCCCATGCTCTTCCCTCTATCTTATCAAACAGGCAATGTCCTTGAAAAAAGTTCTTTCTCAGCTTTGTCTGGTCAAAAGAGAAATAGAATATTTCCAAGCCTCTCGTTGGCAGTGTTACAAAGTTTCTTTTGCTTTCACTTTCCCCCTCCTTTTCCAAGCAAAATATAATAAGAATTAATTAAAAAAAGAAAAAGATATTTTAAAAAAATAACTAAAAGGGAGTCTCTAGCCTAAAATATTATAAAATCAAAAAGGAGAAAAAGAAGAGATGAAAGAAGAGAAAAAAACCAGTCCAGTTTCAAAATATAAGATCATGTATAGAAAATCCAGCAATGAGAAAAAAAAAATTACTTTGACATTCCTGTTTAAAATCGCCGCTTAATCACTTCTGTCAAAACTTTTACAGATTATTTCTTTTCCTTAGGGTGTCCTTTCAAATCTTAGAATAAAGAAAAAGTTCTCACCAAACCGGCACACTCTCTCTTTCTGTTCTCTTTCGTTTCGGAGCTGTCCCAACTTCAGCAGCTTTAATGGCTGCCTCTTTGCCGCTGGCAAAAAGAGCTTCTCCTGGATCTACCAGGGACTTTGCGGTATCCCTGGGATCGACAGGGTGCGCTCTTCACTTTCACCGTCTCTTTGGGATGGTTTAGATCCGATTGTGGACCGTCCAGGAGCAAAGATATCGGCAGCAATCTCAGACCTCCAAGATAGCATGCCGTATCGTCGTGACCCCAGCTCTGCCCTCCTGGAGCATTCTGATGTAGTTCCCAGGTTTCTCCAGGTGTCTCGATACAGTATGTGGGGCCGTGGCAATGGCGTCGCCTGTCGACCTTTTTCCTCTATAGGCGAACTGATATTGATCAAAGTTTGATGGAAGGCATGACCTGAGGTGTTGAAGAACCAGTCTCTCAAAGCACTTCATCACTATAGATATCAGTGCAATTAACTGACGTATAGAGTGAGTGTTCAATGAGCAGACTTTTATTCAGAACAATACTGGATTCATTCAGACCAACACCCCAATGAATATTACAATAGCAATTTTAAGAACTAGTTCTTATTTTAAATGATTCAGTAGGAAAGCTAGGTTATAGTTCTAATTCTAATAACACTATATAATTTGAAACTCAGCAGGGATGAAGTAGTCATATTTTAAAAACAAAGAGAAAAGATCCGTAACTGAGTTTATATAGTTATGGATCTTAAATCTGATTTTTAATGATAGTTAAATATTTAATGTTTGATCTAATTTTATTTTCTTCTTTTCCACTAAAAACTGAAAAGCCAGAAGATAATATAACCTTGTTACTAATTTCAACAGTTCATTTATGGTAAATTTGCAGCTGATCAAATATTTACTAAACACTGGCTTGTCTACATTCTGTAATATTAGACAGGCTATTTTTCAGCTTCCTTTTCAATATGTCACATTTTGTTTAAACGTACCCATGTAGTTGGGCACAAGGCTAATGGGCAAGCAGCAGGTAAGTCTATCCTGGCAGTCATCTTCGTTACTTGGGTTTGGGAAATTAATCTTTGATTGACACTGTGCATGGGTGCCAAATTGCAGTGCTAATTGTTTCCATAATGGGATAGTGGAAGTTTTTATCTATGTTATGTTAGGTGTTGGTAACTTATTTGTGAAAGTGGATCTAGGACATTATATGTCCTCTATCTTAAAGGCATTGCAAAGACAGTTGCTGAATATAATCTTGTTTTTGAGGGGGAAATTGGCATATCCTAATGGTTGACATTTTTACAGTAAGTATAATATTACTAGCCCAGGCAAAGCTGGACTAAGTTTTGGGATTCTTTCCATTTTGTTTGAACTAGGAAAATTTCCCTCCAGGCTGTTTCCTACTTTTTTCCAAAAGTGACCCTCCATACACAAGTTTTCCAGAGGAAAGCAGTTCTAAGTTCTCATCTTCCTGTCAACCCTGAAATTGACATATGTGTAGCCATTTTAGTTAGGCTTAGTATATATTCTTTCTCTTACTTTCTCTTTGGCGGTCATGGGGGAAGGGTTTTGGGCTTGCCACATTCCTAAGGGTGGGAGGAATGGAGATAGAGTTGTTTAGGATTGGTGATTCTTCTTCCCGTGGGAACTCGATCTGACTGTGTCCAGGCCCCTTGAGGTGGAGATTTATTACATCAAGCAACATTGAATTACTTCCATTGGAGAATGTGACTTTTGGGGGTTGTTTCTAACTTCTAATATTGTGGGGTAATTCCGGGTTGTGTCAGATCTGGAATAATGTCAGGTTTCCAAATAATGAAATCCATTTAAAAAGAAAAGAGCAAAGTCCTGATACTTATCTCCAAAACCTGACACTTACCTCTAAAAGATAAGAGCAAGGGAGACCTTACCAACCCCCTTAATTTAGGTAGATTTCTTAGGGAAGAAAACCTTCTTGAAGCACTAATGGATACTTAGCGCTTCACACTCCAGTTGTTAGCCACTTTCTCCTTTGAGGTTGTGAAAGTTGGACCTTAAAAAAACAAGACAGGAAGAAAATCAACTCATTTGAGCTGTGATGCTAGAGAAGGCTGCTGTATATTCCTTGTATAACAAAAGTGATCAACAAGCAAGTACTGGAATACATACTGTAACACAAAACATGTGACTGGGAGGAATTCACTGGAGAAAGCATTTATGTTGGGAAGAATAGTGGTAAAAGGAAGCCAGGCTGCCAAAGAACACGATGGCTTCACACCATCAAAATTGCCCCCAGTGTTGTGGTGTACCGGCAGCAGGTGCAGATGGCTGAGGTCTCAGAGGGCGAGGACTCGGATGAGGGGCCAGCGTGTGATGCAGGGTTGGGGCCAGGACTATCAGAGAGTGGAGTGCTGCCTTTGGAGCTTGTGGAGGCTGGCAGCAGTGATGCAGAGGGCCCCGAGGAGCCTGTGCCCAGTGTGTGTGCACACAGGGCTGCTCAAAGGAAAGAGCAGCTGCAGCAGCATGGGAGACTTGGGAGTAAGGCTGCAAGGTGATGGCCCCTCCCTTAAGGGATAAAAGCCAGCCCTCAGAGGTGGGATTCTTTGCAGGAAGCAAAGAAGTTCTTGCACTTCAAGTCTTGTGGAAGTTCGGACTATCCTGGTTTGTATTTGGAGACTTTTGGTTTTGTGTATTTCCTTGCAATTTAATCTAGTGTTCTTGGCAGCCTCGCACAACCTTGGCAAGATTTGTTCTTATGTGGGACAATTAGTTTTAATAGTGTTTTTACTGTGAATGAACAGAATTCACAGAGAAGCATTAAAAAGGTTGTGCTTTTATCTCTGTTTGGTTTTTGTTTGCTTGGAACGAGGCTTGGGTCAGAATACCCAGCCAGAGCATAGAAAAACTCAAAGAAGCAGTGCAAGATCGGAAGATGAGGAGAGACCTGGCTCATATAATCACTAAGAGTCAGACACGACTTAATGGATAACATCATCACAGCATCATGTAGGGCGAAACTTTATCTTCTGCAACATTACACAATGTTAATAAGTCAGCTTTTGCCCCAGAGCAAATGCAACAAAGATATTGTGTAATATTTTCTCTGGAGCAGAAGAACAATTTCCTTTTGGTGAAAACTTTTGATTGTGCCTTGCAATTTCTCTCCTCCCCTGAAGCAAAGAAATGCCCCCATTGTGGCCAGTCTATTTTAAGGAACATTTTTTGCCTGATCCTTGCACAGTAACCCCTCTTTGTTTTTGTTTGCTGATCTTTCATGTTATTGCAAAAAGCAGGTATGATGAGGGAAGAATCAGGAAAGAGATGGATACTGACTAGCTGCTGATGGACAGCTGGTTGGAAAGTCGATCATCTGTCAGCCTACAAGGACACTAAACCAAGAAACTAAAGCCAAATAGGTCAGGACTATTTTTTTTTATTATAACAGCTACTATAACAGGCTCCTGCAAGTCTGAATTTACTTCCCCCTCCCTTGCTTTATCTTCATGTGAACTAGGGTCTGTATCAGCCCACCAGGTAAATTACCAGACAGGAAATAAGACTAGATGAATTAATTGTACTTCATTATACGGCTACATTAACAGAATCTTGCAAGTCTGAAAGTACAAACTTCCCACTCTCACTTTTAACTGCTGTGGGTCATCCCAAATTATCTTTCAATGGGTATTAAGCCATGGGGGTGGGGTGGGGAGGCTTCATCTCATGTAATTGCTTCCTGGGCAGCATTTCTCCCCCTCGTTCCTCATTCCATTACATCCTGTCTGAGATCTATTGACTGTTTCTTAGTATGATTTGATTGCTTATTGTACCCTATAACTATCATTAAGTGTTGTACCTTATGATTCTTGACTCTTGATGAATGTATCTTTTCTTTTATGTATACTGAGAGCATCTGCACCAAGGCAAATTCCTTGTGTGTCCAATCACACTTGGCCAATAAAGAATTCTGTCTTCTATCTTCTATCCTGTCTGGGATATTGGCTCAGATTAGTTTCTTGGGACGGACTCAGTCCCCTCTTACTTGAGCCTTGCTTGATGGCAGCTCTTCCTCCTGTCCTTCATGGCCATTCTGCATCAGCTCAAGAAGGGAGATCTGCTAAGCACAGCACAATGGTATGAACACACTGCTTACAGTTGAGGTGCATGTGTCTGAAGCTGGTGGCTGTGCTCTAATTACTGTGCATTTTGCACTAGATGGACGTGTTCTTTGCTTATCTCTAAAGTTTTTTTTAAATAAGCCTCAAATGATTCCCCCGCCCCCCAGTTGGCAGAAATGTAACCTACATGGAGCTCTACTTCTATTAAATTCAGAAAATCTTAAGGTAAAAAAACACAAATATTGTTCTATTCCCCCCCCCCCCAAAAAAAAAAATCCCTAGGGAAGAAGCAGTTGGCATTCCTTATTTATCGCCAGTTGTGTGAATGTGCTTATCAAACTCTTTCAGAAATGCCCCCTTTGGGTGTCATACCCCAGTCTGTCCTGGGAGCAGCTACAGCTGCAATCTTCTGGGGAAGTGCTTTGATGGGAGACATTCACAACACTGCTCTGTGGGCCTCTGCTTACTTTTTCAGAACATTAAAATTGTTGTGCCTACTGATTACATCTTAAAAACAGTTGAAGCATAAAAGTCTAAGAGTCATTGGGGGCTCTTAAATATGACTGATGGCTCAGTTCTTGGTGTTAGCATGACTGTAAATATAATTTGATTTCACATTACATTAAAAATCCTTAACAAGCATTTTTAAAATAAAGACTGATTTTTGTAATTACCATAATTAGTTGGTAAAATTGAAAATGGGACATCTTTGGTCAGAAGCAGAAATTAATACTTTTAAAGTGAACTGCAGAAGAGCATTAGTCATTAAATTACATTTTAGTGTTTGCTTTTGCAATCTGTCTCTATTACAAATTAATTTATTTTTTTCAAGCTTTAACTTGGAATTTGCAGTAAGAAAAATGCATCTGCTGAATCCTGCATGTTTTTCCTTTAATTTATGGTTCTTTAAAAGCATGGTGTATGTTGCTGTGCAAGTGATTCAGTTGTTTAAACTGAATATTGCACAGAATTGTTAGATGAGAGGAAAAAGAAATAGTGCTTAATTTTTTTTCTTTTAATGTTCCTTTTGCAATAATGTAAGTATGACTGATATTTCTTCAATATGTTTACTGTAATATTCAGAATGTTAATAAGAATATTATGTTCAAACTTGCTTTACTAACTAAATGTTAGCAGCTTCTTCTCCATGCTACAGTTGATAGACCATAGTATTTTATACAATCCTTCACATTGCCATAATTGAGCCCTCAATTTCAGATGTAAGTCATGACGATTGTTAAGCGGTCACCACTTCATGTCCAATTTTATGACCTTTTTTGTGGCAGTTGTTAAGCAAACGTGGCAGTCATAAAGCAAACACTGCAGTGGTTAAGCGAGCCCATTGTTTGCTTTTTTTTTTTTTTTGCTGAAAACGAGAAGCAAATGCTAGTTTCTGAGTAAAATATTATATTTCTCCCATGAGCTGTTCAGAGCATCCAGAAGTGGAAGGGGCTTCAGTCTCTTCTGGAAAGGCTGGGCTTAAAACTCCGGGACGCTCCTCCTCCTCCACGGGACACCTCCTCAGCATCCTCCAGTTTTAGCTCAGCCTTCGTGGTAAGAGTTTGTGCAGTCCCTGACTGGAACGGTTTCTGATTCAGCTAGTCAAGATTCAGGTTTGCTCTTGGGTTAATTCGGCTTGCAAATTTCCCCCCCTATTAATCTGGCGATTTCAAGGCTTGTGGCTTTATTAGGTTATCACCCTGATCAGTTGAGAGCAGCTCTTTGTGACAGGCGGAGCCTGCCACTTTGCAGGCAGTCTGAGACAGCCGCTTCAGGCAATTAACCTATCTAATTCCCCGATCATCTTATCTTTGCAATCTTCCCGAACGGTCGCAGCCGTGGCTCACTTCTCCTTACAGGATCATTTGTCTGAAATTTTGGAGAGTCAGCAGCATCGGCTTGTTAAACTGCTCAGGCATTTAACATCAGAGTTTCTGCCTTCCCGCCTTTTAAAACGGCTGGCTTCAAGTTTGCGCCTAAATATTACAGGCGCCATTCCCCGCTGGTTTCCCTTTTTGGGGACTGGGGCAAGTACTTTCCCACTCCACTTCCTGGGATTATTTCTCTCTTAGCCTGCTGGCGTTGGATAAGCAGGCTGGTCCTTAAACAGGAATTGCTTTTGGTTCGTTACATTGGAGCGAAGCCTCAAGTGCCATTTCAAACAGTGGGACGTTTTTGACAGGAAAGGATCCATCCAGGACCTGTATAGCTGGTTTCCCTTGCTGGGGACCCTTAGATACTGTTTCCCATATATGTGGGCTTACATATAGATATAGGCATATGTATGTATGTATATATATATATATATATATATATATATATATATATATATATATATATATATATATATATATATATATATATGTGTGTGTGTGTGTGTGTGTGTGTGTGTGTGTGTGTGTGTGTGTGTGTGTGTGTGTGTGTATAAGATTGGAAGTATCTAGGCAACGTTTCGATGAAGTCTCATTCATCATCTTCAGGCTTCTGTCTTCAGCTCTGTGCTTCTCAGAGTGATGTGAGCTTGCAGCTGCTTCTTCCTTTTAACTGCTAGTGGGGGTGTGACTTGATTGGGTGGGGGCTTGGCTGTGTTCTGATTGGGTGGGGGTGTGTTCTCATTGGTTGGGGGTTTGGCTGCGTTCTGATTGGTTGGGGGGTTGGCCATGTTCTGATTGGCTGGAGGTGTGTTCTGTTCAGGTGGGGGCTTGGTTGTGCTCAGGTTGGTCTTAGTTACTGGGGATTTGAGCTGGTGAGCTGTGATCTTGCTGTTTGGCTTGAGTTCGTGGTCGTGCTGCATCTTCATGGTGGGGGTCAGTTCGCTTCATGTATGGCTCAGAGGGGTTTGAAGTGGGTAGTGATGCAGCTGCAGTGCGGCTTCTGGTCTGTGGTCGTGTCTCATCTTCTGTGTGGGTGTGAGTCTGCTTTTTATGTGGAAGTGTGGTGGTGGCATCTTGTGTGGCCCTCGTGGGTGTGGGTCTGGTGTCACTCATCATGTTAGGTACTCGTCTGTTCATGAGGGCGGGTTTCCAAATGGCTGGTAAGCGGGAGGTGTCATCTCTTTTATTCATGCTGTGTGGGCGTTTTTCTATCTCTATGGCTTCTCTGATTATTCTGTTGTTCTATTATTCTGTTGTTGAAGTGTTCGGTTTTGGCGATAGGTCTTGGCGATAGTTCTGGTATTTTTAAAGTCAATCTCATGTCCTGTGGCTTTGAGGTGTTGGACCAGGAATGAACGGTTCTTTTTTTTTGATTGTTCTTATTCAATCGCGTGCGCTTATTCTTCTGTTAGTTTGTCCAATGTATGTACAGAAGAATAAGTGCACGCGCTGAAGAACATAAGAACTCAATCAAAAAGAAGAACCAACTCTTCCCTGGTCCAACACCTCAAAGCCACAGGACATGAGATTGACTTTAAAATACCAGAACTATCGCCAAAACCTAACACTTCAACAACAGAATAATCAGAGAAGCCATAGAGATAGAAAAACGCCCACACAGCATGAATAAAAGAGATGACACCTCCCGCTACCAGCCATTTGGAAACCCGCCTCATGAACAGACTACCTAACATGATGAATGACACCAGACCCACACCCACGAGGGCCACACAAGATGCCACCACCACACTTCCACGTAAAAAGCAGACCCACACAGAAGATGAGACACGACCACAGACCAGAAGCCGCACTGCAGCTGCATCACTACCCACTTCAAACCCTCTGAGCCATACATGAAGCGAACTGACCCCCACCATGAAGATGCAGCACGACTCACGAACCTCAAGCCAAACAGCAAGATCACAGCTCACCAGCTCAAATCCCCCAGTAACTAAGACCAACCTGAGCACAACCAAGCCCCCACCTGAACAGAACACACCTCCAGCCAATCAGAACATGGCCAACCCCAACCAATCAGAACGCAGCCAAACCCCCAACCAATCAGAACACCCCCACCCAATCAGAACACAGCCAAGCCCACCCAATCAAGTCACACCCCACTAGCAGTTAAAGGAAGAAGCAGCTGCAAGCTCACATCACTCTGAGAAGCACAGAGCTGAAGACAGAAGCCTGAAGATGATGAATGAGACTTCATCGAAACGCGTTGCCTAGATACTTCCAATCTTACGCGAGGAGAAAACCCGAATAACCAAAGATCCACATACAAATACCCAGAACCTCAGAAAATATATATATATATATATATATATATATATATATATATATATATATATATATATATATATATATATATACATACATACACACTTACACTCCTGGAGAAGCGCCCTACTTTCAACCGCAGGGGTAGGCACCACCCCTAAATAATAATAATAATAATAATAATAATAATAATAATAATAATAATAATAATAATAATAATAATAATAATAATAATAATAATAATAATGTTAGAGACACAAGATTCAGTCCTCCACAATGGAAGGTGACAACGTCTTCCGCTCCAAGACAAATAAGTCCCGAGATAAGTCAGTGGGCCCCAAAAAGGCCTCTAAGGTGGCGGATAAGGATGTCCATAGATGGCACCAAGCCTTGGAAAGGCAGTGGCAGAAACGGGCCAGGGAGGTGGACAAGGTGGCTATGACACAACAATAAGATCAGGGCCCAAGTTCATTGTTGGGGCCCTTGGACTTATCCACCCAGCCCAGACAGGCTATTTCTGGACAGCCTCCCATAGGCATATATCCTCCAATGAGCACTGCCTGGTGAATCCCAGAGGCAACCTTCACCCCTACAGCCACTGGTTTAAGACAGGAGGAGGGATTACCTGAGACTATTCCCATCGAAATGAGGCAATGGATGGAGATAGCCATACAAAAGGGCATTGTGGCTGGAGTTCAGCAATCCATCCGGACCAGACACTTTTCGGCTACTTCGGAAGTGGGATCCCTGTCTGCTCGATCCTTTGTGCATATGGGACATCATCAAACTCAGGTATTCCCCAATATCCCTGACATACCAGCCCAGGGTCTTCGGGAGAAGGTGGAATTAGATGACCAGGATGTTCCCATGGAGGTGGGGTCGATCCATCAGATGGACTTGGGGTTGTCAGAGGCTGACCCACTAGAACGAGGAATGTTGGATGACAAAGGCCTCATTCCGGACCAACCTACCTTTTCTGGCCTTTTTCGTCTGCACCTCTTTAAATCTTTACTGTTCAAAGCAAAGAACACCGCTAAACTAGGCACATCAAGCTCTCATCCATTGTCAACAGGGTCTCAGGACGAATCCGAGGATCTAATATTCTCACAACCGGCTAATGAGGCAGAAACTATTCCTGTCCCTCATATGTTTGCTGAATTAGTACAAAATCAATGGGCATCAGCAGCATCCTACCCAGCCCCAACAGGGTACGATAAATGATATTAAAATTTGGCACCAGAGTTTTCAATTTTTCTCAAAAGCGCCAGAGAGGTGGGCAGGCCCATTGTGGCACTGGCCTCTTCTTCAACCTTTCCCAACGAGGCTGAGGAAGCCCTGAGACCGGAGGAAAAGAGAGCAGAGTTGGCACTCCATAGGGCGCATGTTTCTGATACCTGGGCCATTAGGGCAGCTACAGCTGCGTCCTTTTTTACACGGTCCTCCCTACGATGACTCTTCCACTTGAGGATATATTGCCAGCGTCAAATGTCAGAGCCCACCAGGACATTGCTAAGATTATTGCAGCGGCAGAATTCTCTGCCGATGCCACATTTAATGCAGTCAAATTCTCGTCTAGAGCCATAGCATCTCACGTATCAGCACGAAGACTGCTATGGCTCAGACATTGGCAGGTGGATACCAAGCATAAATGCAAGCTGGCATCAGCCCCAATATCGGGGATAAATTATTTGGCAGTGTCTTGGAGCCCCTGCTTATTGAGAATAGAAACAAGAAAAAGGTGCTTCCCCCTCTTTTTGGAGGTCTGAAAACACAAACGCCCCAGTCGTTTCGAAGGGGTTCCTTTCGGACCTACTATCAAGGCCCATACGTTCCCAGATCACAAAGAACATCAGGCTACAGACCCAGTTTTAGACAGGATAGGTTGGAATCTTCCGACAGAGGTCAGTAGGGAGGCCGAAACAGAAGAAACCCCAGAGGTACCGGAGGCCGATTTTTTCATCGCCCCAAGTGAGTCCTTGACAGCAGCTCCCATTGGAGGGCGGCTAAAATTGTTTGCTGATCAGTGGGACAGCTCCACCTCTGATGCGTGGGTCAGGGACTCTGGTTTGGTTTGGCGCTAGAGTTTCAATCCTCCCCTCCAAACTTTTTCATTAGGAGCCCTAGGTCCCACGGACCCCATTAGAGAGTGTTGATGCAGGAGGCTATCAATCATCTTCTGCATATTCGGGCCATTAGAGAGGTCCCATCTGAACAACGGGGGTCAAGGCTGTTACTCTCTATTGTTTGTGGTCCCAAAGAGTTCGGGGGGCTGGAGGGCAATTCTGGACCTCAAACGTCTGAACAGATCATTGGTTTATCGAAAATTCAAAATGACTACTCTCCAGTCCATTCTGCTCAGCATCAGAGAGAACGATGTCCTGACCTCTATAGATCTGACAGAGGCTTATCTACATATACCAATTAGACCTGCAATGGTTCCTGCTACCTTTCCAGCGATCTGGAAGAGCCACTTCCAACGTCCGGATAAAGGTACCGCACAATGTTCTCTGATCGCTCCGCTGGTGGTCGGGAAAACATGATAAACAAAGGGTGTCCTTTCAAAGGAACCTTGCAGGGAACAACGATCACAACCGACACCAGCCTGGTAGGATGGGGAGCTCACTTCAATCCCACACTGTACAGGGAATTTGGACTATTTCCGAACAATCACAAAGCATCAACCTGTTGGAGTTGCGAGCAGTTCATCTGGTGTTATGCAGTTTTCTACCCTTTTCCAATCACGCCACGTTCTGGTCTTGACAGACAATATCACAACCAAGGCCCACGTAAACAGACAGGGGGTACCACTCCAAACTTCTGATGCTGGAGATGGCCAGGTTGTTCAAGTGGGCCGAGGCCAATCTGTTGTTGCTCAAGGCAGAGCACATAGCAGGGGGCCTTAAACACACAAGCGGACTGGCTCAGCAGGGCCTCGATAGATCAGGCAGAGTGGTGCCTACACCCGTCTCTCTTCCAGGAAGCAGTGCGGAGGTTTGGGCAACCGGTGATCGATCTATTTGCCTCTCCCATAACGCCCAATTGCCCTGGTATATTTCAAGGTACCCGACTCAGGGGCGGAGGCCGTCAACGCTCTGCAATGTCAGTGGCCTCCCGGACTTCTATATGCATTTCCTCCACTCCCTGTAATACCCAGGTTGATCCAGAAGTTATTGGAGGAGCAGGCGGAACTGATATTGGTCGCCCCTTACTGGCCCAGGTGAACGTGGTTCGCAGACTTACAGGACCTGTCGAGAGAACAACCTTGGAAAATTCCACCGTCGAGGGTTTCCCTCTCACAACGGCCGGTACTTCACCCGGACCCACAATGGCTCAGCCTAGCTGTATGGAGGTTGAGCGGAACCATTTAAGGACCCAACAGATTTCAGAGGATGCCATTGCCACCATACAAGCATCCAGACGGTCCTCTACAAATCGTATATATGAGGCCACGTGGTCCACTTTCTGTTGCTGGTGCGGGGCCTAAGATCAACCCAATAGGACAATTATTGGACTTTTTACAGGAGGGGTTGACCAAGGGCCTATCTCCAAATACTATACGCAGACAGGTGGCGGCCTTAGCCTCGATGATATCCTGGGGTGACCGTTCCATAGCGCACCATCCATATATCCACAGCTTTCTTAAGGGTGCTGCAAACTTACGAACCTCCTTTAATTCCCTGCTATCCCACTTGGGAGCTCAACAAGGTGTTAACCGCACTTACAACTGGCCCGTTCGAGCCTTTAAGAACTGCTAGTCTCAAATTCCTGACATATAAGGTGGTCTTCTTAATTGCGATCACATCAGCAAGGAGGATTTCCGAGTTGGCAGCATTGTCGATGAGAAAGGACCTGTGCGTGTTTCATGCGGACAGAGTGGTTCTCAGATTGGATCCATCGTTCATCCCTAAAGTAAATTCAGCCTTCCACAGAGCGCAGGAGTTGGTGCTTCCAAATTTTTGTCCAAAACCATCTCATAGACTGGAGCATCAATGGCATCAACTTGATGTTCGAAGGGCGTTAAGCATCTATCTAGACCGCACGGCGGCATTTCGAAAATCTGAGGCTCTATTCCTATCCTTCAACCCATCCACTTTAGGACACAGGGTGTCGTCAATGACCATTGGTAGATGGTTGAGAGCCACCATAGCTAAAAAGTTACGAATGCCAGTCCATCTCAGTTCCTAAGGGCATTACAGCCCACTCGAGAAGGAGTGCGGCAACATCAGCAGCATGGGCCACTCGGCCTTCCATAGACGAAATCTGCAGAGCAGCGACTTGGGCTTCACCATCGCCCTTTGTCAGAAATTATAAAATTGATGTCTATACCTCAGCGGATGCTTCATTTGGCAGAAGAGTCCTGCAGAGGGTCCATAGAGTTTAGGAGTGGATTTCGATCCAGACGGAGTCCCTCCCAAGGACAGGCCAAGCTTTGGTATGTCCCACTTCTGGATGCTCTGAACAGCTCATGGGAGAAAGGGCGTTGGTACTTACCTGATACGCCCGTTCTCTGTGAGCTGTGAAGAGCATCCAGCCCCACCCATTTCTTTCCATCTGGTGGGGTTCCGTTCCGGTCAGGGATCTAGATTAGGTGATGAGTCCCGGACTTAGGCACTCAGCTTCGCAAAACTGGGGACGCTGAGGAGGTGTCCCGTGGAGGAGGAGGAGCGTCCCGGAATTTTAAGCCCAGCCTTTCTAGAAGAGACTGAAGCACCTCCCACTTCTGGATGCTCTTCACAGCTCACAAGCAAAACGGGCGTATCAGGTAAGTACCAACGCCCTATCACAGCCATATGACTCCTGGACATTGCAAATAGCCATTGCTGAGCTGATTGCCAAGCACCCAAAATGTCGATATATGACCGGAGAGGGGAGGGGCGAATGTTAAAACTTCAAATCCGGATAAGTAACTTTTTTGAGGTCCATTGTAACTTTGAATGGTCGCTAAACAACTGTGCATAAGTCAAGGAGTACCATGCAATTTCTGCTCGTGTGAAAATTCTTAAAAATAATCGGTGAATCACCAATACTGTTGTTTGCTTACAGTATTCCCAGATATCTTGGGATTCTGTCATTTTTTCCCCCTTACAGACTATAGTTAAAGAGGAAAGCTGATGTTCTTAAGGTTTGCTAAATTAAAAGTCTTTTCTAGGCAATCACTCACTTAAAATGGCAGATTGGTATTTTTCACAACTGACAGTAATACCGACCTTCTGTAGTAGGTAAGCGTCTTTGCCCTAGTCAAAGGATACTTCGGATGGTGGGATACTTCACCCAAAGAAGTAACAGTAAAAACAACAACATAATAATGCCAAGAGCAAAAGTTTAAATAGCATGTTTGAGACTTTGCAAGTATAACTAAATCATGTGATTTCATATTAGTATTATAGTAGCTACAAATAGAATATACAATACGAAACAAAAAAGAAAGAAAACTGCCTAGGAATCCATATTATTGAATATATTAAGAACTTCTTTTCAGTCTGCTTTAAAATCTTTTGTTGCTCTGTCAAAAAATAAAAGGTGCAATTTAGAGGTGGACAAAGAAGACATAATTGTCTGACCTGGGCAGATTGGGGGCAGATTTCTCTTTTCAATGTTATATTTTGGCTATCCTGATACACATAGGCCTTTTAACATTCATGCCTTAATAAATTCAGAATTCGGTGGTGTAATCAAGAAGAGCATGTGAATTTTGGACAAGCAGTGATGAATACAAGTCCTTATTGTCCATCTTTTATGTTTCAAACCAACAGGACCAATAGTACATGACTTTATGCTATAATCCCAAAATTATCAGGCAGATGTATTTTTCCCTACAAATTTGTTACAGTTTTTGAGGGAGGATCACCTCAGGTTTGCTGTCAAGAATAGAAATATTTGAAAAGGAATGAACAAGGGTTGTAAATAGCTAGCAAGATCTCTGCTGAAAGGCGTGGAGGTGTTCGAGAATTATCCCTGCTTTGAGATCCTGCTTGATTGAGGAATTCAACCCTTTTCATAACCTTTAAGCAGGTCTTTCTCCTTCTTTCCAGTTCCATCTTCACCTCATCTCATTTCTGTCCAGGATTGTCTCTTCCATGCACTTCCCTCTAACCCACCTCCAAGCCTTTTGCCCCTTTCCCCTTCCTCCCTCTTCTGTTTTTTGCTGTTTTTTTGTAGGAAGGAGGGAGGACAAGGTGTGTATTCCTATGTACTTTAGCATGAGTGGTGCATGTTGACACAGAGAATGGTTTGTATGTATAGATGGAGATCAATTAGTTTGTAAATGATCTCATTTTACAGGCCATTGATTTTAATTAGTAGTTACTACTTCAGTTAATATTAGACTTTTTTTCCCCTGACATGCTCCTCTTATTTATTTATTTTTTGAATTGGGCAAGATATTTCAGGAGTTCCTTTCAGATAGAGTAGCAACTATAGTTTGACAAGGCAGGAAATTGGGCTTTTTTTTTCTGTTCATCCTTTTTCGGATGACATCTCAAATGATCTTTTGAGTAACTCTGACTGCTCTGGCTAAACTTTCTTTTGAGATTTCTAGTTGATGGGAATAAGTTTAGGTTATGTGAGACACATAGGATAACAAGGAAACCGGTTCTAAAATTATTCTGTTGTTGAAGTGTTCGGTTTTTGGCGATAGGTCTTGGCGATAGTTCTGGTAGGAAGTCAATCTCATGTCCTGTGGCTTTGAGGTGTTGGACCAGGAAGAGGTTGGTTCTTCTTTTTGATTGAGTTCTTATGTTCTTCAACGCGTGCACTTATTCTTCTGTTAGTTTGTCCAATGTATGTACTTAGAAGAATAAGTGCACGCGTGAAGAACATAAGAACTCAATCAAAAAAGAAGAACCAACTCTTCCTGGTCCAACACCTCAAAGCCACAGGACATGAGATTGACTTTAAAATACCAGAACTATCGCCAAAACCGAACACTTCAACAACAGAATAATCAGAGACCACCCTAAATAATAACAATAATAATAATAATAATAATAATAATAATAATAATAATAATAATAATAATAATAATAATAATAATAATAATATTAGAGACACAAGATTCAGTCCTCCACAATGGAAGGTGACAACGTCTTCCGCTCCAAGACAAATAAGTCCCGAGATAAGTCAGTGGGCCCCAAAAAGGCCTCTAAGGCGGCGGATAAGGATGCCCATAGATGGCACCAAGCCTTGGAAAGGCAGTGGCAGAAACGGGCCAGGGAGGTGGACAAGGTGGCTATGACACAACAATAAGATCAGGGCCCAAGTTCATTGTTGGGGCCCTTGGACTTATCCACCCAGCCCAGACAGGCTATTTCTGGACAGCCTCCCATAGGCATATCTCCTCCAATGAGCACTGCCTGGCGAATCCCAGAGGCAACCTTCACCCCTACAGCCGCTGGTTTAAGACAGGAGGAGGGATTACCTGAGACTATTCCCATCAAAATGAGGCAATGGATGGAGATAGCCATACAAAAGGGCATTGCGGCTGGAGTTCAGCAATCCATCTGGACCAGACACTTTTCGGCTACTTCGGAAGTGGGATCCCTGTCTGCTCGATCCTTTGTGCATATGGGACATCATCAAACTCAGGTATTCCCCAATATCCCTGACATACCAGCCCAGGGTCTTCAGGAGAAGGTGGAATTAGATGACCAGGATGTTCCCATGGAGGTGGGGTCGATCCATCAGATGGACTTGGGGTTGTCAGAGGCTGACCCACTAGAACGAGGAATGTTGGATGACAAAGGCCTCATTCCAGACCAACCTACCTTTTCTGGCCTTTTTCGTCTGCACCTCTTTAAATCTTTACTGTTCAAAGCAAAGAACACCGCTAAACTAGGCACATCAAGCTCTCATCCATTGTCAACAGGGTCTCAGGACGAATCCGAGGATCTAATATTCTCACAACCGGCTAATGAGGCAGAAACTATTCCTGTCCCTCATATGTTTGCTGAATTAGTACAAAATCAATGGGCATCAGCAGCATCCTACCCAGCCCCAACAGGGTACGATAAATGATATTAAAATTTGGCACCAGAGTTTTCAAATTTTCTCAAAACGCCAGAGGTGGACGAGCCCATTGTGGCACTGGCCTCTTCTTCAACCTTTCCCAACGAGGCTGAGGAAGCCCTGAGACCGGAGGAAAAGAGAGCAGAGTTGGCACTCCATAGGGCGCATGTTTCTGATACCTGGGCCATTAGGGCAGCTACAGCTGCGTCCTTTTTTACATGGTCCTCCCTACGATGACTCTTCCACTTGAGGGATATATTGCCAGCGTCAAATGTCAGAGCCCACCAGGACATTGCTAAGATTATTGCAGCAGCAGAATTCTCTGCCGATGCCACATTTAATGCAGTCAAATTCTCGTCTAGAGCTATAGCATCTCATGTATCAGCACGAAGACTGCTATGGCTCAGACATTGGCAGGTGGATACCAAGCATAAATGCAAGCTGGCATCAGCCCCAATATCGGGGGATAAATTATTTGGCAGTCTCTTGGAGCCCCTGCTTATTGAGAATAGAAACAAGAAAAAGTGCTTCCCCCTCTTTTTCGGAGGTCTGAAAACAGAACGCCCCAGTCGTTTGAAGGGGTTCCTTTCGGACCTACTATCAAGGCCCATACGTTCCCAGATCACAAAGAACATCAGGCTACAGACCCAGTTTTAGACAGGATAGGTTGGAATCTTCTGACAAAGGTCAGTAGGGAGGCCGAAACAGAAGAAACCCCAGAGGTACCGGAGGCCGATTTTTTCGTTGCCCCAAGTGAGTCCTTGACAGCAGCTCCCATTGGAGGGCGGCTAAAATTGTTTGCTGATCAGTGGGACAGCTCCACCTCTGATGCGTGGGTCAGGGACTCTGGTTTGGTTTGGCACTAGAGTTTCAATCCTCCCCTCCAAACTTTTTCATTAGGAGCCCTAGGTCCACGGACCCCATTAAGAGAGTGTTGATGCAGGAGGCTATCAATCATCTTCTGCATATTCGGGCCATTAGAGAGGTCCCATCTGAACAACGGGGTCAAGGCTGTTACTCTCTATTGTTTGTGGTCCCAAAGAGTTTGGGGGACTGGAGGGCAATTCTGGACCTCAAACGTCTGAACAGATCATTGGTTTATCGAAAATTCAAAATGACTACTCTCCAGTCCATTCTGCTCAGCATCAGAGAGAACGATGTCCTGACCTCTATAGATCTGACAGAGGCTTATCTACATATACCAATTAGACCTGCAATGGTTCTTGCTACCTTTCCAGCGATCTGGAAGAGCCACTTCCAACGTCCGGATAAAGGTACCGCACAATGTTCTCTGATCGCTCCGCTGGTGGTCGGAAAACATGATAAACAAAGGGTGTCCTTTCAAGGAACCTTGCAGGGCAACGATCACAACCGACACCAGCCTGGTAGGATGGGGAGCTCACTTCCAATCCCACACTGTACAGGGAATTTGGACTATTTCCGAACAATCACAAAGCATCAACCTGTTGGAGTTGCGAGCAGTTCATCTGGTGTTATGCAGTTTTCTACCCCTTTTCCAATCACGCCACATTCTGGTCTTGACAGACAATATCACAACCAAGGCCCACGTAAACAGACAGGGGGGTACTCACTCCAAACTTCTGATGCTGGAGATGGCCAGGTTGTTCAAGTGGGCCGAGGCCAATCTGTTGTCGCTCAAGGCAGAGCACATAGCAGGGGCCTTAAACACACAAGCGGACTGGCTCAGCAGGGCCTCGATAGATCAGGCAGAGTGGTGCCTACACCCGTCTCTCTTCCAGGAAGCAGTGCGGAGGTTTGGGCAACCGGTGATCGATCTATTTGCCTCTCCCCGCAACGCCCAATTGCCCTGGTATATTTCAAGGTACCCGACTCAGGGGGCGGAGGCCATCAACGCTCTGCAATGTCAGTGGCCTCCCGGACTTCTATATGCATTTCCTCCACTCCCTGTAATACCCAGGTTGATCCAGAAGTTATTGGAGGAACGAGCGGAACTGATATTGGTCGCCCCTTACTGGCCCAGGTGAACGTGGTTCGCAGACTTACAGGACCTGTTGAGAGAACAACCTTGGAAAATTCCACCGTCGAGGGTTTCCCTCTCACAACGGCCGGTACTTCACCCGGACCCACAATGGCTCAGCCTAGCTGTATGGAGGTTGAGCGGAACCGTTTAAGGACCCAACAGATTTCAGAGGATGCCATTGCCACCATACAAGCATCCAGACGGTCCTCTACAAATCGTATATATGAGGCCACGTGGTCCACTTTCTGTTGCTGGTGCCGGGGGCCTAAGATCAACCCAATAGGACAATTATTGGACTTTTTACAGGAGGGGTTGACCAAGGGCCTATCTCCAAATACTATACGCAGACAGGTGGCGGCCTTAGCCTCGGTGATATCCTGGGGTGACCGTTCCATAGCGCACCATCCATATATCCACAGCTTTCTTAAGGGTGCTGCAAACTTACGACCTCCTTTAATTCCCTGCTATCCCACTTGGGAGCTCAACAAGGTGTTAACCGCACTTACAACTGGCCCGTTCGAGCCTTTAAGAACTGCTAGTCTCAAATTCCTGACATATAAGGTGGTCTTCTTAATTGCGATCACATCAGCAAGGAGGATTTCCGAGTTGGCAGCATTGTCGATGAGAAAGGACCTATGCGTGTTTCATGCGGACAGAGTGGTTCTCAGATTGGATCCATCGTTCATCCCTAAAGTAAATTCAGCCTTCCACAGAGCGCAGGAGTTGGTGCTTCCAAATTTTTGTCCAAAACCATCTCATAGACTGGAGCATCAATGGCATCAACTTGATGTTCGAAGGGCGTTAAGCATCTATCTAGACCGCACGGCGGCATTTCGAAAATCTGAGGCTCTATTCCTATCCTTCAACCCATCCACTTTAGGACACAGGGTGTCGTCAATGACCATTGGTAGATGGTTGAGAGCCACCATAGCTAAAAGTTACGAATGCCAGTCCATCTCAGTTCCTAAGGGCATTACAGCCCACTCGAGAAGGAGTGCGGCAACATCAGCAGCATGGGCCACTCGGCCTTCCATAGACGAAATCTGCAGAGCAGCGACTTGGGCTTCACCATCGCCCTTTGTCAGAAATTATAAAATTGATGTCTATACCTCAGCGGACGCTTCATTTGGCAGAAGAGTCCTGCAGAGGGTCCATAGAGTTTAGGAGTGGATTTCGATCCAGACGGAGTCCCTCCCTAAGGACAGGCCAAGCTTTGGTATGTCCCACTTCTGGATGCTCTGAACAGCTCATGGGAGAAAGGGCGTTGGTACTTACCTGATACGCCCGTTCTCTGTGAGCTGTGAAGAGCATCCAGCCCCACCCATTTCTTTCCGTCTGGTGGGGTTCCATTCCGGTCAGGGATCTAGATTAGGTGATGAGTCCCGGACTTAGGCACTCAGTCTTCGCAAAACTGGGGGACGCTGAGGAGGTGTCCCGTGGAGGAGGAGGAGCGTCCCGGAATTTTAAGCCCAGCCTTTCTAGAAGAGACTGAAGCACCTCCCACTTCTGGATGCTCTTCACAGCTCACAGAAAACGGGCGTATCAGGTAAGTACCAACGCCCTATCACAGCCATATGACTCCTGGACATTGCAAATAGCCATTGCTGAGCTGATTGCCAAGCACCCAAAATGTCAATATATGACCGGAGGGGGGAGGGGCGAATGTTAAAACTTCAAATCCGGATAAGTAACTTTTTTGAGGTCCATTGTAACTTTGAATGGTCGCTAAACAACTGTGCATAAGTCAAGGAGTACCATGCAATTTCTGCTCGTGTGAAAATTCTTAAAAATAATCGGTGAAACACCAATACTGTTGTTTGCTTACAGTATTCCCAGATATCTTGGGATTCTGACATTTTTTCCCCCTTACAGACTATAGTTAAAGAGGAAAGCTGATGTTCTTAAGGTTTGCTAAATTAAAGGTCTTTTCTAGGCAATCACTCACTTAAAATGGCAGATTGGTATTTTTCACAACTGACAGTAATACCCACCTTCTGTCTTTGCCCTAGTCAAAGGATACTTCGGATGGTGGGATACTTCACCCAAAGAAGTAACAGTAAAAACAACAACATAATAATGCCAAGAGCAAAAGTTTAAATAGCATGTTTGAGACTTTGCAAGTATAACTAAATCATGTGATTTCATATTAGTATTATAGTAGCTACAAATAGAATATACAATACGAAACAAAAAAGAAAGAAAACTGCCTAGGAATCCATATTATTGAATATATTAAGAACTTCTTTTCAGTCTGCTTTAAAATCTTTTGTTGCTCTGTCAAAAAATAAAAGGTGCAATTTAGAGGTGGACAAAGAAGACATAATTGTCTGACCTGGGCAGATTGGGGGAAGATTTCTCTTTTCAATGTTATATTTTGGCTATCCTGATACACATAGGCCTTTTAACATTCATGCCTTAATAAATTCAGAATTCGGTGGTGTAATCAAGAAGAGCATGTGAATTTTGGACAAGCAGTGATGAATACAAGTCCTTATTGTCCATCTTTTATGTTTCAAACCAACAGGACCAATAGTACATGACTTTATGCTATAATCCCAAAATTATCAGGCAGATGTATTTTTCCCTACAAATTTGTTACAGTTTTTGAGGAGGATCACCTCAGGTTTGCTGTCAAGAATAGAAATATTTGAAAAGGAATGAACAAGGGTTGTAAATAGCTAGCAAGATCTCTGCTGAAAGGCGTGGAGGTGTTCGAGAATTATCCCTGCTTTGAGATCCTGCTTGATTGAGGAATTCAACCCTTTTCATAACCTTTAAGCAGGTCTTTCTCCTTCTTTCCAGTTCCATCTTCACCTCATCTCATTTCTGTCCAGGATTGTCTCTTCCATGCACTTCCCTCTAACCCACCTCCAAGCCTTTTGCCCCTTTCCCCTTCCTCCCTCTTCTGTTTTTTGCTGTTTTTTGTAGGAAGGAGGGAGGACAAGGTGTGTATTCCTATGTACTTTAGCATGAGTGGTGCATGTTGACACAGAGAATGGTTTGTATGTATAGATGGAGATCAATTAGTTTGTAAATGATCTCATTTTACAGGCCATTGATTTTAATTAGTAGTTACTACTTCAGTTAATATTAGACTTTTTTCCCCCTGACATGCTCCTCTTTTTTATTTATTTTTTGAATTGGGCAAGATATTTCAGGAGTTCCTTTCAGATAGAGTAGCAACTATAGTTTGACAAGGCAGGAAATTGGGCTTTTTTTTTTTTTCTGTTCATCCTTTTTCGGATGACATCTCAAATGATCTTTTGAGTATCTCTGACTGCTCTGGCTAAACTTTCTTTTGAGATTTCTAGTTGATGGGAATAAGTTTAGGTTATGTGAGACACATAGGATAACAAAGGAAACCGGTTTCAGTTTTAAAACAATCTGTCTTATAAAAGTGGGACATTCAAGTTCACTAGTCCAGCTAGGAAGAAACTTTCTCTGGTGGATGTGTTGTTTAAAGTTATTGCCACTGTGCATGATCTCTTCCACAAGGTAGAGAAATGAGCCACATGTAAACGACACTTGGGGTGACAGGTAATTGTCGGCAGAAGGCAGCTGACAATAAGAATGGATCTTATTTAAGGGTTAGTTAGCGTGATATAATAGACTCTTAACTGCAGACAGACTGTTCCACATCTCAGAATTATACAGTGGCAGTAATAATGGATAGAAATATAGGCAGTGAGCTGTATTTAAAAGAAGAAAACTGTTGCCAGCTGGCCTGAGAAAGGCTGCTGACAGATGGGCAATATCATTTCATATTTTTCCTATTTAAATTTAGGGCTATTCTAAAAACTCTGATTACATCTACAACACCTCAATTTTGTATTTAGTTTTCTGTAACATAAATCAATTCCAAGAGGGGCTTAGTCGTGTATATGTTGGCTTGAGTATGTGCGTATACCATATGGTACCGTTTAGCCAGTTTGGTCCAGTGGTGAAGGAACCAAGCTAGAAAGCAGGAGTTCTAGTCCTGCCTTAGCCACGCTGGGTAATATCGGGCCAGTCACTCTCTCTTGGCTCATATCACCTCATGAGGTGGTTGTTCTGGGGAAAATAGGAGAAGGAAGATGGGATGGATATATTTGCTGCCTTGAGTTATTTGTAAAAATAATAATGGTGGGATACAAAATAATAATAAAATAAAGTAAAAGTAAAATAAAATAAAACAGTTTCACAGCAAAATTCAGATAGTTTTTTTTATTACTGATGATCTCTGCTTCAGAGTTGGGGCTGGAACACTGTGTGATATCTAAAACAGGGGTCTCCAACCTTGGCAACTTTGAGACTTGTGGACTTCAACTCCACAAGTCTCAAAGATGCCAAGGTTGGAGACCCCTGATCTAAATATTTGGTCTCTTCTCCAGAATCTGTTTTTCAGTAACTCAAGAGGGGATTTGAGTATCTGCATGTATATGTACTAGAAATAATTTTCACTTTTCTCCATTTTAAATGAAGCAGGATTTTCCTCTTACACTGAACATAATGGAAGGATGTAGAGCTAACTTTTAAAAAATTGAACATGTTGAGCAAATGTCAGGACAAAGATGTAAGTACTATGGGCTTCTAAAGTAAAATGATGACTGTAAAGGCTTGGATAACTGCCTAAATAAAATAGAGAACTATTTAATAATTCTGTATTTATACTAGAATAAAGTGAAAATTTTTCAACTTTTTCCCACTGTCCTACAGTTCAACTTTTCTATATATATTCAGCAATTTAATATGTGGTTCAGTCAATAAGTTTATTGTTTCTCAAGAAAACTTTTTCTGGGGGAAAAATCTTAGATTATTACTCAAGTGTTGTTTCACAATTTTTCTGCTTACAGCATGTATGAAGTATCTCAGAATTGTCAATCTGGGCCTACAGAATCAGTTGGACAACATACAGTACTTTTGGGTTGTGACAATGTACTTTTTCTGAAATGCTACTAGGGCAGGAAGAATGTAGAATATAATGTTATAAGGGCATTGAAATATTTTTCAGACTTACTATTGAAAGTTGTCTAAATCTCTTCTGAGCAGAAATAGGATTTGGAATGGATAACTTTTTAGGCTCATTTCACTTTGGTTTTAAACTGGTAGAGCACTAAAACTCAGTGCATTTTCTCTGGGGTGCCATATTATTCATTACTATAAAGTTCAGATATCTGGAATGCCTATGCTATGCATCAGTTTCAATGTACCATGAAATATTTATTGCAGATATTAACAGAAAATGTAATAGAAATAATAAGTTCTCTTTAAGCATAAATCTTCTTTTGTCTTCTATGATGCCTGGACTGTCAGAAGATCTTACTTTAAGAGCCTTCCCATGGGATTTCTCCCCCCTCCCCAATCAATGTAAAATGGAATTTTCAGCTAGGTCTACATAAAATATTTTGTCATATCTCAAGGACCTTAATTTCAAGGGTTTCCAAGGACTTTTATCTCAGCATTAGTGTGAAAATATATATTTACTTTTAATAGGTAGTTAACATTTTTTGACAAATAGATTGTTTACTTTTTTAAATAATTTGTCTAATGTCTATCAAACTGATTATGGACTGTCATGACAGGTCAGGTCCTAGAAATACAGTAAATACATGAAAAGTTACAAATAAATATATTTGTGTTGTAACTGATGTATTTTTTTTTATTCCAGGCTTTATCTTAATTTCAAACCACTATGGCCCAACATTGCTTTTACTTGCCATTTGTTGAAACTATATTCTAGAGCAATTGATGATGCTTTAAAAATCAGATATATTCATGGTGATATACTGTCAGTGCCTAATTTAAATATCATTAAGTTCTGTGGAATTTCTCCCTATGTACTATAAGTGTATAGGTTTGCATCCTAGTTTTCTATTAGAACAGGGTGTCAAAATGGCGGTCCACAGTCTGGATGCATCACACGCAGGCCACTCCTACCCCAGTTTGGCCAATCGGAAAAATGTCGTGAAATGTCACGTTCGAGATCTGTAGTATTAGATGGTCTTACTACAGTACCTGCACATAGATATTTATACTGTATATCAAAATCTATTTGCTTTCTATCTTATAATTGAAATATTGAAGGAGTTTTCCATGTAAAAGTAAACAAGGAGCAAGGAAAGATTTTGACAGTAAATGTTATATGTGTATGCCAATTGGACATAAAATTGTATACTTGTCATTTTGCAAATTGCTAGCAAATTACTGCAGAATTTTCTTGATGCTTTTGTGTTAAATATCTGTATTATGATTTGCAAAAGCAGAATTGTTTGGATACTGCAGCTTGGTGATGAAGAGGATTTTAAAATGTATTTTAATTATATTAATTAAAAGTTTAATTATATTAATTAAAAGTTTAATTATATTAATTAAATTTTATAATATTTGATTATGATTATAATTAGATTGTCTTGTAGCAACCCTTCACAAACATGCATGTTCACAAAATAAATGCATTTGAAACTGGAACTGGAACTGGATTAAATCAAGATCTTTCCTGAAAGATTTTTTTTTTTAAATTAAGAGTTTATTGTAATATAAAATACAGATGGAAATATATAAATGGAAATAAAGATCAGAGGGAAGATGGGAAAGAATTGTAAAGTAAAAAGAAAAAAAAAGATAGCAGTGGCTTTCAACTCTTTAGTGCAATAGAATACAAAGTACAATTACAGCCTCAACCTTTGCTTTACATTTCTGACAGATACAAGCCATTCCTATAACAACCAGTTATTCTAATCATTATCATTTTTTTTCCTGTTTCAAGCATAAAATCTAGAAGCTATTTTCTATTGGAAAAAAGAAACTGGATAAGTTGTTCTCTTTAATTAAAACAGATTTGTTACCTCTGCCAATTCCATCTCTTAAGGTTTCTTTTCTGAAGGTTTTAAATGACTTGTGTCATGCCATCCTGATCACAGTTGATAGGCTCCTAGTGTGCTTTTGTTGTCTCGCTTTCAAAGTTTTGCAGAAGAGATGAGCCAGAGGCCATTTTCTCAGCTAGGCTTGGTGCTCATGGCTCAGCTAAAGAAGAATCTTTATCACAGAGAGGAATGAATGAATGAAGCCATGCAAAATTGTTAATTGCCCATTGCTGTTAATAGTATACAAATAACTTTTAGAACACCAGTGGTTTAAAATTGTTATTTATTCCACACTTCGCATAAATTAATGGGTTTTTACTTAGCATTTTTACTTGAAACCAAGAGGTAGTAGTATGTTTATACAAGCCTGAGAATCGTTAGTTTCTGCTTCCCAAAATTACTAAAAAATAGGTAAAAATGGTTTAGCATTGGGTAAGGACAAACACAAACGCATTACCCCTTACAACCAGAACATTTAGATTGACCTAAAGTTTGCCACATGGACTAAAATATATTTGAAAATATCCCGAAGTATTCCTGATAAGATGAAAATAGATGAAATTACCATCGGTAATGTGTTGAAATAACATAAAGATCATTCAGTGATATTGTTTTCATATTACAGGAAGTCTTCAAGTTACAACATTCAGCAGTCCTTTGATGTTACAACGGTGCTGAAGGAAGGCACTTAGGGCTGGTCCTCAGAGTTGGATTAGACTTTCAGAAAAAGCGGTTTTTGATATTGAGAGAAAAAGTTTGGAAAGCATTGCTTTAGGATTTGGTGCTTGGTTAGGAAGCAGTTATGAGTCTATCATTTGAGAACTGAAGCTTGGTTCTATGAAATCAGGAATATGAATATATTGAGCAAATGAAAGTACTGTGTCCAAAGGAATAAGATATCTTTTTATTCTTAAAGTTGACTAAATTAACTTACCTCAGCGTCAGAATAGGCCACCTGCTGTTTCAAGAGCACAGGAACAAATGATGTCTTCCTCAGCACATTCCCTAGAGCAGTGGTGGCTAACCTTTTTTGGCTCCCATGCCGATAATTGCGTGCGCGCTCGCTTGCACGTGCTCACGTGCCAGCACCCAGAAGGCAATGTGTGCTGGGCACCCCCCATGCCCCCTGGATGGGAGAGGAAAAGGAGGTGAAACTACCAATGGAGGCCTTGTTAACCATGTCTTAGACAGGGCACTCGCCATCACAGTGGCCAAAATGGAGGAAAGTGTTGAGTCCCAGGAATGGATTTCTTAAATCATTTTCATTTCCACCTGCTTTACAGACAGATGACAAACAGCTAAAAGTTGGAATGGGGATGAGCTCTTAATTCCCCGGTGGCGAACCTATGGCATGCGTGCTGGAAGTGGCATGGAGAGCCACTTCTGCTGGCACGTGAGAGGTCACCTGGAAGAGGCCCACTGCGCATGTGCCCCCCCCACCAGCCAGCTGATTGTTGGGTATCTGTCGCACATGCATGGGGAGATGCATGTGCATGCGCAGAGGCATATGACGTGTGGAGGGGTTGCATGCTCTCGTGCAGGGGGTGGGGGGAGTTGCACATGTATTGCATCATGGGTGCAGGCATGCGAGCACGCGCACACGCATGCACACTTTTGGCACGCAATGTGGAAAAGGTCAGCTGTCACTAGTTTATTGGTGGAAAAGCAAATTTACCAGGCCAAGTTTAGGGCTCTCTAGTGTACTATTAAATATCCGTGATATGCAAAGCTCCCTGTGGTGCAAAGGCAAAGTGACCATAGTTATTACACAATCTCCCCTATTTTATGGAGCATATAGCCTATGGAAATAAAGCCAGTCTGCTTCTTACTGCAGTAAATGCAGAATTCAAACAACGTCTTCACTAGGGCTACATGTCTTTTTAGACAGTCTCATTTTTCTTATCATGTCACCTGGCAAGCATGTACACTTTCCAAATAAATAAAACTGGTAACTTTCTGACATATCTATGTTTGATTGCTCATGTTTGATAACTGCCTAGGCCCATAGTTCTGTCTTCGTAAGAGTGAAGAGTGCTAATGCTCTGATATTACAACCATCAATTGTGGTTCTGGACTTCAATAGGGCTATCCTTGGAGGTTTCCGGTTTGTCGGCTTCGCGAGCGGTAGGGATTCGCGAGTTGCGCGATCCCTGCCGCGCTAGCCGTTTTGGGGCTCCGACCCGGACGGGTGCGGAGCAAGGCTGCCCTGCAGGGGTAGCTGAAGGTAAGGGGGATCCGGAGGAAGGGTTTGGGGTGTTGCAGACCCCTCCCTGGCCGGCAGAACCCCTGTTACCAGGACGTGCAGCGGCGGTCCGTAATGGCCGCCACAAAGAAGTTGACAGCCGGGCAAGTATGCGCAGGAGGAAGAAGAGAAAGTTATTGAAAGTAAAAGTTCTTCTTGGTCGACCCAGGGCTTTGAGATTTATCTAATTTAATTCCTGGAAAAGATGGTTTTCTGATGATTTCTTCCACAAGAGAAAAAAAGCGGCTATTTTGAGGTGCTGAAGGAAAGTTTACTCTCCCTCCCGACGGAATTAAGCCGGAAGGGAGAGGATAAAGAAAATATATTAATTTGGATCTTGTTGGAGGAGATGCCTTGAAGACTTGAGGACAGAAATACAATCTTAATAAGGCTTTAAAATATAGACTTGGATTCTTTTTTTTTATTTGTTTGATACCACCCCTGGAAGAGGAAGGGGGAATTTTGGCTTGCTTGGATTTATTGAGGATTGTGGATTTTGGGATTGTTTTGCCTTTCTCTCGGAATATTTGGTTGGTGTAAGAAGAAAGAGGAATAAAGAAAAGAAAAGATTTATTTATAATGGCTTTCCTTTTTGAAGACCTGAGGGATGAATATGAGCAAACAAAAGCAGCCTGCAAAGATGGCATGGAAAAAGCTTTTCTATTTCTAGAAATGGCGCTGGTCAATTACCAACAGACAATGGAACAGATGGAAACGGAAGAAGAACAACAAGGAAGAGACGAAGACGCCATCTTCATTGAATCCCAAAACTTATCTAAGGAAGAAGGAAGGAAGAGAGCAAGGAAAATGAAGGACTTAAGATCTAAAAAAACATTTGAGAAAGAGAAAATATGATGCAAAGTAAATATAATGATAACAAACAAGAGAAAAGGGAACACAACAGAGAAGGGATTCCAGCAAGGTAGAGGTTAGAAGAAGAAGGGGGTAGGAAGATTTGGTGGGGGAAGAAAGAAAGGGGAAAGGCGGAGAAAAGCCTCAAAGCTTTAAAATTGGATGGGAGAAGAGGGATTTTTTTAGAGACAAAGGATGAAATATAATTTTCTGTAAGAAAGATTCCGCTAAGGTACAGAAGATGGTATTGTAACATTTATATTTGAAATAGTAAATTAGAATGGTTTAAGATTTAATAAGAAATTAAAATGTTGAAGTTTTTTAATAATGATTGATTTTTAAAATGTAATAAAATATCGAAGGAAAGGAGGATACAATGTATTTAAACATTTTTGGTGGATAGAATGTACCAAGCAGAACCAAATTGGGTATTTGTTATGCTGAATGTTAATTTTACTAACTTAGGGGAGGATAGAAAGGCATCATACTCTGATTAGTGATTTCAGGAGAAATTTTTTTTTATTATAAGAAGAGATAGAGGGATAATTGAATGGGCAAAAGATACAAATTTAATGATTTAATTAAGATGGATTAAATAAGATAGAAATGTGAAGAGTGATATGTGCTATTATTTTAGCCCATGCAAAGAGAGGTAACTGGGGCCAAGGTACTTTACTAAAAGATTTTTTTTATGTTTGTTTGTGTTTGTTTGTGTTTTATGAGAATATTGGGGAAATTATTGTAGAAAGACAGGGGAAGATTCAATATGTAATGAT
Organism: Notechis scutatus; assembly: GCF_049901735.1. NCBI lineage: Eukaryota > Metazoa > Chordata > Lepidosauria > Squamata > Elapidae > Notechis > Notechis scutatus. The sequence goes on from NC_142010.1 coordinate 121,265,883, forward strand.
TTGTTTGTTGTTGAAACTTTTAATAAAACTTGTTTTTTTAAAAAAAAAAATAGGGCTATCCTTGAGCACAATAATTCCAGCTAGGGCAGAAGTTATTAACCCCTGCCATGGATTAAACAGAAACCTGGCTTTATAACATACCACATGTGTTATTATATATTATTATGTGTTATTATGTATTATCACCTACTACAGGATCTTCATGGGGGGGAAAAAATCTATGTTGCTGCTAGGAGTCAACAATGACTTGAAAGCACATAATTATAATCAATACAGGAATAGCTAGGTCACATTCACAATGGTCACTGTTATTAAATAATGATCACCTTGTACAGTTCCTGTTTATCTGATTGATGGGTAATACTTAGAAGACTTAGAATAACTTTATTGTCATTTTTAATGTACACTAATCGGCATACATTAAAATGAAATTACGTTGCATACTGCTCTCAAAGAGTCTCCACCTCTAATATATACATAAACATGGCAAAATAAAGAGATAAATAAATAAATACAAAATTATGCATGTACACACATATATGACAATCTACCTATCAATTATTTTAAATATTCATCATTCTCAGGATTATATTCCACGATGTGGCAAGGGGTGTGATAGTGTGTCAAAGCTTATAGGATAATAAATGAGACAGCCCTTTAAAGTGTTGCCTTTACTCTTTTTGCTGTAATAGAGTAACACAACTGCCCCTTCGAGAATGAGTTCCCTCATTTCCCTCCCTTCAGTTCCCTCATTTCCAAAGGTGCTCTGACTTATTACTTGGCATTTATATACACTATTGGATAATCTTGGCCTGCTCAGCCTTCCTGCCTAGGAAACAAAATTAACATATTAAAAAGATTGGTGTGCCAGTGTGGTGAAGAGCCACTGTGATGGAAGATGAAGGAACACACAGCTGGGAATACTTAGAAAACCAGAGTGCAGCCCTATTGCCAGCTGTATTATGCTGAAGGAAGTGTGCTTGTGGGAAGCAATACCTTGCTGTGTGGTTAGCGCACAGGGTAGGCATAGCTTTCTGAATCATCATTTACAAATTTGCCTAGCTGTTCTGGTTGCTGTAATGCAGAAAATGTTTCGAAGACAATGTTTATCTGTAGAAAGGTTGGGGTGGCTTCTGTATCCTAACATAATTTCTTTTTGTTGGGACTGTTTTGATTTTCTAGAGTTGCTGCTATGCTACATAGCATTAATTTTTAAATTGTGATGGCACAGCTTGATGTCAACAGTGAAATATAACTGTGCCAGTGGAGAGGCTATACAAAAGTGTTTTTTTCCCCCTTAAAAGTTAATGTAAGAAATAGGGCAGCTGATGGAGCTGACACAAATATTTCAGATGATTAATTGCCCATCTCTTGGCTAGGATGTGATACATTTCTTTGGGTGAAAGGCAAATAATTAATTCCTTTCCCACTCAGAGCATGTCAGTATGATCCACTAAGGCTTGCAGCAGTTTGTATAACTTCAGTCTATAAGGACAATTACTCAGATAACATGTAACTCTAGCAAGCAAGTGCTACTTGTACAAGAGAGGACTCCTCAAAAATAACAAATACAGCGAGAATGTATAAATAAGTTAACAGTAGGATTTTTCAGGTTGCATGCCAGATAAAACTCCAGGATCCCCCAGGTTGCATGCTGATCAACTCCTGGCTCTACAGGATGAAACAAACTTTTAGACCTGGCTGTGGAGCAGAAATTGCCTTAATCCCCCAGGGGATCTGGGCTGGGAAGGAGACAAGATAGCGTGACTACATTGGTCCTCCTAGACCAGGGGTCAGATAACAGATAACACATAACCAGAGTTGGAAGGGACCTTGTAGGGCCCAAGCAGGAGACCTTACACCATTTCTGACAAATGGCAGTCCAATCTCTTCTTGAAAGTCTCCAGTGATGGCGCTCCCACAACTTCCAAGGGCAAGTTGTTCCATTGGGTCTGCAACCTTAAACACTCAAAGAGCCATTTGGACTCGTTTCCCACAGAAAAGAAAACACCAGGAGCCACAAAACCTGGGTGGGCATGGCCAACTCAACATCACTCCCACCCAGTCACATGACAACTCACCGCCACGCCTACCCAGGTTTTGTGGCTCCTGGTGTTTTCTGTGGAAAATGGGTCTCTTCCTCCCTCCCTCCCATTTCTGTTTTTTGTGTTTTACGTTCTCAGGTCAGGCGAGGAGTGACTGGGAGGGGAGGGTGAAGGTGGGGGCCAGCTAATGGTAGGATCTCCCAACAGGGAGTCACAGCAGAAGGCCCAAAGAGCCACATGCGGCTTCAGAGCTACGGGTTGCTGACACCTGTCCTGGACCTTTCAGTTGCTTTAAATGCTGTTGAGCATGCTATCTTCTGGACTGACTGTCAACACTGGTGTGCGGGGACACTGTACTATGGAGGTTCTATTCCTACTTGGGTGATTTTTGCTAGCAGGTGGTGCCTCATGGGGATTGGCTTATGGAGTCCTTCAGTCTCCGTATTATCCCCTATACTTTTAAACATCTACATGAAACAGCTGGGAGAGGTCATTCAGAGATTTAGATTGAAGTCCCATATCAATATGTAGAGGACTCACAGCTCTCATTTTTCACCTAAAACTTATGAGATGGTCGGCATTCTGAACTAGGGCTGAACTATGGTAATAGATTGGATGTAGGCTAATAATCTGAGACTCAATCCACACAAGATGCAGATAACTGTTTTTGGGAGACATATCTGTCCATTTGTGTAGAATGTAATGAGTTTCAGGAGGGAGGACTTTTTCCCTAGAGGACAAAGGGATAGTGGAGCTTGAGATGTCTGGTAGACAGGAAGAGAGCAAAATTGGACTATCCCTAGCAGTTCACAGAGTATGTCTACAATTATTGCAGATAATTGGTTTATTCTGGCAATATTCTTTTTGTCGGTTAGCAAAAATAAAGAAACTACTCAGACGTAACTCCACGTGACGTTCTTGGCCTTGACATCAGCTGAGTGATGCCCTGTCGGTCCAATCAGCCTTTCCAAACAGGAAACAGGATTAGATGAATTAATTCTAGTTTATTGTAAAGGTATAATAACAGAACCTTGCAAAGTTTGAAGGCACAAACTTCCTGCTGCCATATTTAACTACTTAATCTATTAGTGGGAGGACCTTCCTACATTTTTCTGTTTGGTTATTAAACCAACGGGGACTCCCGCCTCTCTTTTCTGATTGTTTCCTAGGCAGCACCTCCTCTTCACCTCCTTTCTCAATGTTTGCCATCCATGCATTCCACTGCAGGCAGCTTAGCCTGCAGAAGGAAGGTAGACATGGCAAACAGCTCAGAAAGGACCCCCGAGCAATAAAGAAGACCAAGGAGAAATATATCTTCTGACTAGCAAAATTCTGTTAATGTAAACTATAGTAATTCTAAAGTATAATTAGTTCAGCTGGGTGTGCTTCCTTTCTGGACTACCTTGTAAGGCTAATATATACATATTCCCCTTCCCAATCTTAAGTCTTTTCCAAGTCCCTCCAAAGGAAGAGAGGTAGGCTTCTATAAGGGGGAAAACTTTTTCTGCTGTGGCATTTATGGATTTCCCTCTCCAGAGAGCCTGAACTGGTGCCTACATAGAATAGAATAGAATAGAATAGAATAGAATAGAATAGAATAGAATAGAATAGAATAGAATAGAATAGAATAGAATAGAATAGAATAGAATAGAATACTTTATTGGCCAAGTGTGATTGGACACACAAGGAATTTGTCTTGGTGTAAATACACTCAGTATACATAAAGAAAAGATACATTCGTTAAGAACCAAGAATCAACGATCAAATCATACTAGGAAACAGTCAATATAAATCGTAAGGATACAAGCGACAAAGTTACAGTCCTACAATCATAAGTGGGAGGGGATGGGTGATAAGGAGTGATGAGAAGATTAACAGAAACAGTAGTGCACACTTTGTAAATAGTTGAACAGTGTTGAGGGAATTATTTGTTTAGCAGAGTGATGGCTTTCGGGGAAAAAACTGTTCTTGTGTCTAGTTGTTCTGGTGTGCAGTGCTCTATAGCGTCATTTTGAGGGAAGGAGTTGAAACAGTTTATGTCCGGGATGTGAGAGGTCTGTAAATATTTTCACAGCCCTCTTTTTGACTCGTGCAGTATACAGGTCCTCGATTGAAGGCAAGTGGGTAGTAATTGTTTTTTCTGCAGTCCTAATTATCCTCTGAAATCTGTGTCTGTCCTGTTGGGTTGCAGAACCAAACCAGACAGTTATAGAGGTGCAGATGATAGACTCAATAATTCCTCTGTAGAACTGTATCAGCAGCTCCTTGGGCAGTTTGAGCTTTCTGAGTTGGCGCAGAAAGAACCTTCTTTGTTGTGCTTTTTTGATGACATTTTTGATGTTAGTGTCCATTTTAGGTCATGTGATATAGTAGAACCTAGAAATTTGAAGGTCTGTACTGTTGATACTGTGTTGTCTAGTATTATAAGAGGTGGTGGTGTGGGAGGGTTTCTTCTAAAGTCTACCACCATTTCTACGGTTTTGAGTGTGTTCAGTTCCGGTTACACCACAAGGCAATGTATAACCTCCTGTCTGTATGCAGATTCATCGTTGTCTCGAATGAGACCAATCACTGTTGTATCATCAGCAAACTTCAGTATTTTAACAGATGGATCATTTGAGATGCAGTCATTGGTATATAGGGAGAAGAGAAGTGGAGATAGCACACAGCCTTGGGAGACCCCTGTGCTGATTGTAGAGGTATCGGATGTGATTCTGCGTAGCTTCACCTGCTGCTTCCTGTCTGTTAGGAAGCTTATGATCCACTTACAAGTGTGTTCAGGTACCGCTAGTTGGTTTAATTTACTTAGAAGAGTGTCTGGAATGATGGTATTGAATGTTGAACTGAAGTCTACAAAGAGGACCCTTGCGTAGGTATTTGGAGATTCGCGGTGTTGTCGGATGTAATGCAGAGCCATGTTAACAGCATCATCTGTCGATCTATTTGCTCGGTATGGAAACTGCATGGGATCTAACAAACTGGCATCAGTGTGTACATTTCCAATTTCCCAGGCTCTTGAATTGGTTTTAATATATTGTTTAGCTTATGAATGACTGCCCTAATGCTGCTTTGTTTCTATGGTACTTTCATTTTGTAGTTCAATCAATTAACTAAACTTTATTACAACCTGTCTTTTATTTGATTGTAGTATATATGCTTTTATTCAGATTATATTTTAATGTGTTGTATTATAAAACAACTAAGATGTTTAGTTATCGGATGGTTAAGATATTTAATATATCTTATTTTGTTCTTTGTCTTACCAACAACAGCATCCTTGACATTCTATCTGGCTAATAGTTAAGACAGCTTTTCTTGGAGAAGGTCTTAGATTTAGTTATTTGAATGTTCAAAAGATACACATTTATGCTGAAAAATAAGTTGAGCAATATGTGTGTTGACTGTCATGATCTGGTACCAAGTCTGATTTTGAACAAAAGGGAACAGCAGTGCCTACTTGATTTTGGAAGATCTCAAAACAGCAAAGTAGAATCAGAGCTGGAAAGGATTTGAGTAGAAGGCATCCAAAGGCTATAACAGTCTGGGAACTTGATAAAACATTCCTGAAGTCACCTCTGTCTTGCTGACAAGAAAATGTCATGGTTGTATACATGTAGTCATGAGCAGTTTTGTGAGAGAGTTTATCCTTCCTTGCCTGATACTAAAAGGGTTTTAATGAAAACCTCACGTTTTTATTCTTTTTTAATATTACATTCTTTTATTTCTCAAAATACAAAAAGCATTTTATTCTTAATCTTACCTTTATTCATTTTTTCTTATAGGTTTTATGAGTCAGTGTTTGGATACAAAACATAATTTTTGTGTCAGTTACAGTACTGTTTACCCCTAGGGCTAAATGTTTGGTGGGCCAGAAGTTACAAGGCTTTGGAAGGGGAGTGATGCCCTGAATGGATATAGCTGGTCCATGGTTGCCTCATTTTTTTCTCCAATGTATTGGGGGGATAATTTTTATTTTCTCATCTCCCCGCCCTCCCCATGTCATATATCAGGGATGTCCAACCATGGTAACTATAAGACTTGTGGACTTCAACTCCTCCTGAGAATTACTCAGCCAGCTTTCACTATAGCTTTCATGGTCCCTGTTTCCAAATGTAATGAATTTGTAGGCTACACCTGGATCTGAATTTGTATCATTACAACAACAATAAGGTGACTAAATTCACCCGGTTTTGTTCGACTCCTCATGTTTGCCAAACCATTATGAGATATTAGCATTTTTACAGGGTACAAACATCTGGTTTGGAGGACCTGTTTATTTTAATGTATTTAGATGCCAGTTTGTGTTTCCTTTTTATTATTTAATACTTGTTTGAACAACCTGCACTGACAATGGTGACAGACCAGATTTTCTACAGTATCACTGAATGTTTTTATACTGTTCCGGTTCTCCCCTTCTCTTTCAAAACTGTTATTTCAAATGGCAGGATGCAAGATTGCATGTTATTTTTGTTTTTACCTGTTGGCTTCCTCTTCTCTGTTCCTAAGCTAGCATTTAATCTGCTACAGAGTTTCAGGGGCAGCCAAGTTATGTGCAACATGAACATTAGCATTAAAATGCTTTGAAATGGCATGGGAAGCAACTGGCATTAATTGAGAAATGTCTTCAGATGACTTCTGAAACCTATTAGTTTGCCTGGACACTTTAAGCTGGTTCAGTAAAGAGAGTCAATATGCTTTTAAAATGTCAGATAATTGTAATCAGAATACAGCTGTTGCCTATGTAAATTTCAGGAACATCTGCCTTGGTTATCTTAACATCGTAGAATTTTCTTAGTTTTACTAATCGATGGAAAGAATCCAATATTGTACTTCAAAATGCTGAATGTTTTGCCCTTTTTCTAGGGCCTTAATTTACACTTGCTTTCCTCGTACTGGCTTTTAAATCAGAGAGACCTTTTCAAGACAGCTCTGTCAGGAAGAAAAGAGAAGAATAGGTATAATCTAACAATGTTTTTTAAAAGAGTTAACCAACGAACACTCTATCATTTCATGTAGCAATAATTGTATTACTACATACTCATAAGTATTCTTTTCATCCTGGACTCTTTCTTCTCCTCTGTTTGTTTGCTGCTTTCAGACTGTAATTCTACTCTATTAGGAAATACCTCTTGTGCATAATCTGTGAAGTTCTTTATGCTAATATTGTATTAGGATTATGGTATAAAATGTTAGTAGCACAATTTACTTGATTTTAGACTTTTTTTTGCCCACTGTAGTTTGCATTCATGTTAATAAAACATCTATGGACCCTTACAATAATGTAGCAAAAAGCAATAAGCACTCGTTTCAAATTATTCCCGGGATATATGAAAAAGTCCCAAATTGTGGGGTTACTTGTCCATTCAGACTCACTATATCTATCTATCTATCTATCTATCTATCTATCTATCTATCTATCTATCTATCTATCTATCAGAACAGAACAGAACAGAATTCTTTTGTCAGAGTGCACACAGCATGACTATGTGAGACAACCCAGGAGCAATTACAGGGCACAGAGGTTTGTTATAATAAATATAGTGGTTTTATCTCTACAAATCATATACATATACACGTACTAGGCAAAGGACAAACAATCAATTAGCACGGAAGCATGCGCGCGTGCACACACACACACACACACACAGATACGCCCCAACAGTGCCTCTCTTATAATATAGCTTCTTAAAGTGGTAGCAGTCAAATAACCCTGCTGGCTCATTACTACCATTGCATCACCATTACATCATTACAGCAGTTGGTAAGCTATTAAATCATCATTACCCTGACATCTTTTTTTAAAAAAAATTATTCTTTAAAAACAAAAAATACAAAAATCTCATTTCCATTAACAGTTATTGTGTCATTGTATATACATGTTTCTTATTTTGTGACTATATATTATTTTTATCCTTATCCTTCACCCATTCGTACCCTGACATCTTTATTGGCCAAGTGTGATTGGACACACAAAAAATTTGTCTCTGGTGCATAAAGTCTCAGTGTACATACAAGCAACAAGTGATAAATCATGATTATAATCATAAAATACATTCATTATAAATCATAAGATACAATAAGTGATAGTCATAGGATACTAAATAAGCAATCAACAAATCATACTAGGATATTAAATAAAACAATTAATATAAATTGTAAGATATAAGCAACAAAGTTATAGTCATAAGAAGATAAGGAATAGGTAATAAAAAACATGAGAAGGATAATAGTAATATAGCCCTAGTAGGTAGTTTCACAGTGTTGTAGGAATTAGTTATTTAGCAGAGTGATGGCATGGGGGAAAATTGTCCTTGTGTCTAGTTGTTTTTGGCATGCAGTACCTTGTAGTGTCATCTTGATGGAAGAAGTTGAAACAATTTATGTCCAGGATGTGAGGGGTCTGTAGATACTTTCACAGCCCTCTTTCTGGCTTATGCAGTATACAGGTCCCCAATGGAAGGCAGGCTGGTACCAAATGTTTTTTCTGCAGTTCTAACTATCCGTTGAAGTCTGTGTTTGGTTGGATAACATTTTATTTATATACTATTGCATTTCTATATTTTGTAGGCTTTTAACCTCTAATTAAATATTTCATTTCAGGTCCCCTGCCCCCCAACGAATGCCTTCTGCATGTGAAGGGTTCCCTTAATTTTCAATCAATTTTCCAACACATGTGGGTGGAACCATATTAGGGAAAGCTGGTTTATATTAATATTAAACTCTATATGCTTATCAACATATCTCTTCTTCTTTATTTTAAGCATTTCTAACAGCAACCTAAAGTTTTATAAACTTTTATTTTTATTTTTACTCTAGACAAAGGTGAAAATGGGGAACCATATCAAAGGAGGAAAGGTGCTGGCCATAATCAGCCAGATTTTCCTGCAGTGTCCCACACTCTCAAAGACAACATTCCTGCTCCAGCAAGCAGCAGTTGGAGGAGGATCATGCTGTTGATTTTTGCAATAACAATACACAACATTCCTGGTAAGTCCTGTTTCGCTCTTTTGGTGTGTCTAATTCTCAGACTGAAAATAACAAAGGTAGGGTTTTCATTATGGTCTTAAGGAGCATCCAGGTAATACTCTAGATGCTTTTCAAATTTGGTAAATAAGGTTAATTAAGTGACTGCTAATAGGTTCAGTACAGTGAGTGATGTTGGCATTATAATCATGTCTATAATGCAGGAATGATGAATGGCCTTCTAAGTTTACTTTGAATTGAATGTAATTCTTAATGAAAAAAAAAGGTTTATATGGTCTCCAGTAGCTGAGCTCAACTTAAGGGAACTTTATCTAAAGCAGGGGTCCCCAAACTTGCCAACTTTAAGACTTGTGGACTTCAATTCCCAGAATTCTGGGAGTTGAAGTCCACAAGTCTTAAAGTTGGCAAGTTTGGGGACCTATGCTCTAAAGGATGTATCATAGAGCCCACTATTCAACATTAAAAAGTATGGAAACCCCATTGTTGTGGATGCAATAAGAGATATCAGGCTCTTTGTCAGCTGGTTCAAATTTGTTGTTCTGTACAAGTACAATTCTCATAGTTTACCTTATCAATATTTATTGAAATAAATGGTGTGAAGTTAGAAAAATTACAATTGAACTATTTCCCCCCAATGAACAAAAATATTGCCTGTACTTTTTGATATTCACTTGATATTCTTTTTAACAGTCTTTAACCTGAATAGAGAAACTTAAAGCTCTTTGATCTCCTAAATCTTTGAAGCAACAGTTATAGGAGACATACTTTGCCTATGTCTTCCCATATGCCCTGTCAACTTCCCTGTCAAGCATAGAATTCTGAGATTTCTCCCATCAAAATATTAAATGGGGCTGAACCTCATTAGCATTTTTTCAGTTCATATGCTTCCACTCTGGGGTACCATGTATCATTCCCTTGAAATATATTGTGATTTAAAGAAATCAGTTTGCCACTGATTTTGATTGCAGCAAAGAATCAAGTCTTCTTCAGCCAAAGTCAGATAAGTAGACAAAATAATTGTAAAGAATTTTAAATAAACAGATTGCTGAATGATTTGAACGTCACATTTCCATTCATTTAAATATTTTAGTGGATTTGGTTAATTTGAAAGAGCTATCACTCCTTGTTGTACACACGCGCCACCTCTGTTATGTGAGCTGCATTGGCTACCAGTTGGCTTCTGGATGTCATTCAAGGTGCTGGTTGAAATCTCTAAAGCCTTCATTGCACAGGACCTGATTATTTGAAGGATTACCCCTCTCCCATTATATTTGTCTGCCCAGTACATTTGGGCAGAATGGGTGCACTCCCTTCTGTTAAATGTTGTCAACTTGTGTGACCTAAGAAGCATGCTTATTTTAACATGATCCCACTCTCTGAAACAGGGATAGTGATGGCATCCTCTTTCCTGAGATTTCAAACATCCCTTAAAACCTGCCTTTGGTTCCATGACTGGGATTAATGTGTTGACAGGCAGGTTGTTGTTGCTTTTTATAGTAGCTGTTTTAGTTTAGGTTGTCTTGTTATATTTATATTTTTAATTTTTGTAAACGCTGCATTAGATTTTGTAAGTTGCCCAGAGTCTGTTGGAGTGAGTGGCCATAACAAATTGAAATAAATAAATGTATGCCCTTTTTGAATAAAAAAAGAGAAAAAATTATAAAATAAAACTTCCCATATATAAATTGGAAAAAGTAACTTGATGTTTTTCTCAAAACCACATAACCAAGATGTACTGTATGAACCAATGTCCCAGGGGCATTTCAGAGGTGGTATTCAGCAGGTTCTGACCAGTTCTGGAGAACCGGTAGTGAAAATTTTGAGTAATTCGGAGAACCAACAAATACCACCTCTGACTGGAGATTTTACAGTATCCTTCCCCTGCCACACCCACCAAGCCACGCCCACAGAACGGGTAGTAAAAAAAATTGAATCCCACCACTGGGGCATTTTCTGAGTTGAAGCTAATAAGCATGCAAGAAACTTCTCAAATCAAGTGTTACTGAGCTTTGAAATGGCATAGAAAGAGTCATAGACATTCCCTTTCTTGAAGAAACTGCAGAAGTGAAATGACATGTTTATACCCTACTCAGTTTCTGGTGTAAAAGGTAATGAGAATCTGGTGTAGCGTGAAGTTAAAGCTGTAGTTTCAGTCTAAGACTAGATTGCTACATGATAAGATCAACAGGAAATTCTTTTATCTTACTTCCCTTTGGAAGGCATTCCACTGATCAAGTTATTTCAGCCATTTATTCCTTTACATGTATGTAATTGAAAGTCCATGGAAGATTTCTTGCTCTGTGTAACATAGGAAAGGAATGAGCTTACATTATACACTGAATATGTATTCTGTCTTGACACAATAGACCATAGGAAAAAGTTTTAAAAGGTTTTGATTTAGGGTAGCTGTTTATAGATAAGATTACCTTATAATATAGGAATTTTTTCTGTGCTCCAGGAAGAAAGCGGTTGAAAGGAAGGTATATTGGATAAAAAGCAGATGGCAAAGAAGAAACAGCTTCTTTATTTTTGCTGTTGGCTCTGCCCTTTATTTTAGAGCAATTGAAATTTCAAAAAAAAATTGAACATATATCTCAAATTTGGTGAACAAATTATCTGTCATGATTTACTAAATAAACAAATTTGCTCTTGATTTCTATATATTACGATTTGCAGCTTTTCTGGCACGTCAATTGGAGAATCCACATATGGGTTGACACATGCCATTCTGCCCAGAGACTGAGTCCTTAAACTTTTACCACGCTTCTCTGTCAACTGTCACTTTCCCAGTTCATGATTCAGTCTTGCCCCATAGGGACGTGGCAAAAGATTGGCTCTCAAATCTTTGGGTAGAAACGCTGGATTCTTCATTCTGATATCTTGTGCTGGCAGGTTTGATTTCACAGTGCTGCGGAGGCTTTTTTCCATCTGTATCGACCATTCCCTCTAGCCAAACTTCGATTCCAGTCTCGACGCAGCAGAGGGAGTAATCTCCCATGCAAGGGAAGCTCGCCGCTTGCCTGAGGCACTGCTAGCCCAAGCGCCACTTGTTTGAAGTGCTGCAGCCGCTTAACAGCTGTTTTTTGGGCTTCTTAATTGCTCCAATCTTGCGGCTTTAGCAGCTTCATTGTATTTAACTGACTGATTATCACAGGCTAGTCGGGAAGCCATTTAGGTCACCAGTGACCTTCAGCTGTCAAAATCTCCAACCCGACAGCTTATTATATTTCAGGCAGCCTCAAGAGACGTGTGGTTACAGGAGTTGGCTACCCCATCTTGCTGGTCTTGCTGCCACAGAGCCCAGCCCCACTTAGCACCATTTTAATAGGAGCAACTGCCATCCATAGAAGAACAGGGCAGCAGCGTTCTGCTGCAGGCAGGACAGTTTCTCATTTGGGCTAAAAAAGCTGTCAAAATGGCTGAACAGATCCTGTCAGCAGACAGCATGGAAGGGCAAGGAGCCTCCACATCAGCTCTCGCAAAAAGACCAGCTCCAGAAGAGTCAGGTGTCCACTCTCTCTGTAAGAGAGGAATTTTGCACCTTCCACGCAAACAGGGTGGTTCTATGTCTGGATCCTTCTTTCATCCCAAAGATCAACTCCTGGTTTCACCGGGCCCAGGAGATAGTGCTGCCAAACTTCTGTCCAGGACCTTCTCATCCACTGGAACAGAAATGGCACAATCTGGACATGAGAAGGGCACTACGTAGATACCTCAAATTAACTTCACCTCACCGTAGATCTGAACCACTGTTTGTCTCGTTCCAACCGTCTTCTCTAGGTTTAAATGTCACTTCATCTACCATAGGCTGTTGGATAAGGGCGTGTATAGCCAAGGCCTACAAGACACAGTCTATTCTGGTTCCCAGATGATTAACTGCCCATTCTATTCGAAGCGGTGCAACTACAGCCGCATGGGTGACATAGGCTTTGATTGAAGAGATTTGCAGGGCGGCAACATGGTCCTCACCATCTCCTTTTGTGCACCACTACAAGCTGGACACCTTCACCTCTACTGAGGCTGCCTTTGGCAGGAGGGTGCTCCAACGAGTGCATGTTGATAGGGGACCAGACCAATTCCCGCCCATAGGGACAGCCAGGCTTTGGTATGTCCCATGTGTGGATTCTCCAATCGACATGCTGGAGAAAGAGCGTTGTCTTACCTGAACACTTCTCAGCATGCCGATGGAGAATCCACTCCATCCCTGGAGACCGTTAGGTCCCTCGTCCAGCACAGGAAGAGCCAACGTCGTTGACAGAGGGGCATGGTAAAAGTTTAAGGACTCAATCTCTGGGCAGAAAGGCATATGTCAACCCATGTGTGGATTCTTCATCGGCATGCTGAGAAGAAGCGTTCAGGTAAGACAACACTCTGTCTAAGTGATGTGTATTAATTAGAAGTATATGTGTGTTTAATATTTAGCTACATTTATGGTTCAAGGAAATTCATGTAGCAATAGCAATAGCACTTAGACTTATATACCACTTTATAGTGTTTTATGCAGTGGTCGCCAGCTGGTGGGCTGCAGCCCACTGGTGGTCTGCGAGAAAATTTTGGTGGTCCGCAGAGAAATGTCACTTCCAGAGCATCCCCCCAATTAATCCAGACTGCGCCGCCCACATGGCCCACGGGAACCGTCCCCACCTACTCACTCCTTACCTGGCAAACTTGCCTGCTAAATTGCTATTTTTCCTTTTTTTTTTCTCCCGACCATCAGCTGTTCTGCTGTGCCAGGAGATTTAGATTAGCTAGAAAGCAGGAAATCATTGGATTTCTTGCTTTCTAGCTAATCTTTAGATCTTCAGCTCTGCTTTTAAGCAGAGCCAAACCTTCCTTAAGACTGAAGCAGTGCAGACTAAGGTAGCCGATGACAGATACACAGATCTCTAAGTGAATTTGTGATTCTGTGAGCAACTCAATCTGCCTGCCTGCTTTGCCTCATTTTGGATAAAAGTTGCTCTTTTTTTAATAAAAAATTCAATATTTACATACATGGCGTGTTGTGAGTTAATTTTGTGGGTTTGCTTGCTAGCAAATTTTATGTGACAGACTCAGATAGCCAATGGCAGAAAAATAGATCTCTGAATCTGTGATTCTGTGAGCAACTCAATCTGCCTGCCTGCTTTTGGGTAAAAGTTGCTCTTTTTATATAAAAAAATCAATATTTACATAAATATTTATAATATTTACATACAAGCCATGCCCAGCCAGTCACATGACCACTAAGCCATACTCACAAATTAGAACATGCCCAGGAGCTAGTTGTTGAGAAATTTGAATCCCACCCCTGCCTCTGTGTGTTTGTGTGTATGTGTATGAGAGAGAGAGAGAGAGAAAGAAGTTAGATCAAATCTCTCTCTCTCTCTCTCTCCCACTAATGTCAGCAAGCCACTGTCAGTCAAAATTCATATTAGTGGTCCCCGGGATTTAAAATTATGAGTTTGGTAGTCCCTGAGGTCCAAATGGTTGGCGACCCCTGCTTTACAGTACTCTTTAAGCAGTTTACAAAGTCAGCATATTGCCCCCAACAATCTGGGTCCTCATTTTACTAACCTCAGAAGGATGGAAGGCTGAGTCAGCCTTGAATCGGTCAGGATCGAACTCCTGGTGGTACTGCATGGAGCCTGCAATACTGCATTCTAACCACTGTGCCACCACAACTCTATGTATCTATGATATTAAGTGGTGTGCAGTTTAGAACTTCTCATTTGTCTGGATGCTATTTCTGTTTGTTTCATTTTGGGGAACTGGGAAATCCACAACAGGTTTCTCCCTGGAAGCTGACCTTTAATATGATCCATATTTTAGCACTTAAAATCCCTATCAGGCATCAACAGATGCGAGCAGTAATTCAACTTAAAAATAATAAGCATAATATCTTCTGACTTGTGTGTAAGCTACATAGCAAATTGAAAATCTGTTCATTTCATTAGAAAGGTCTTTTCAAACATATCTGGAAAAGTCTGCTTTAAAATAAAGAAAATAAGAACTAAACTTTAAGGAAAATATCAGAACTTCCAAGGTAAGTTCTAATTAGGTAGAAGATCTTCAAATCTAAAAGGCAAAGACATCGTTTTGGACACAGTAAGACACAAAGATAAAAAACTTCTATAAATTGTTAGCCTATGAGTATAAGAAGATCAATATATTTACACATTAATGTCAGTTATTGTGCTCCAGAAAGAATTTGGTCTCTTGTGAGCAAAAAAATAGGACATTATAATTCTTCTACTACTTTGGCAGGTCAAAGACTTAAGCATGGAGATCAAGTCAAACTCTTGAGAAAAGCTATTTCCTAAATGGATTAAAAAAAAAACTATGGGTTACATGTGTTAATATGGATATTAATGTTTCTTTTCCTGGCTTTATAGCAAGAGTTGCTAACCTTGGCAACTTCAAGATCTGTGGACTTCAACTCCCAAAATTCCCCAGACATCGGAGGGGAATTAAAACCATCATGGCTTCCTTCAGCTTCTTTGTTGGATGCAGTTCCACTGTTGTACCATCAACCCTGTTCTGCTTCTGATAGTTGTTCACATTGTACTTATTTTGGCTTGGAATTGTGATAATATGGCAAAGACAAACCTGTAGAATTCTGACTGTGAAGTCACTGTTTGTACTTATTCTCACTAATGGCATGGTGTTAATAACCTTAAGAAGTGTTTTTCCTTTTTAGAACTCAGGCACAGAATAAAACCAAGAAGCAGTTAATTTAAGGGGGCACCTTGGTTTTTACCTCATAAAGGTTAATTTGTTAGAGCTGGCAACTCTAATTGTACTTCATCCTTTTTGCAAAGTGTCAAACGTCATTTCAAATAAGGATGGAGAGAAAATTGGTATATCTTTCTGAATGCTACCCTGCTACTTTGTCAGAAGTGCAACAGTGAGCTTTTTTTTTTTTTACTGTCACTCAAGACGAAAATAGGGAACTTCTGTAAAGAGAAGACAATCGCCTCTTCACAATAGGTCAATTGCAATAATCTCACTGTTGCTAGAGTGAGGTCTGTCTGCCTAACCTTTTCAATCTTCCTTGTTCAGGACAAGGCTACCTTCAGATAATTATAGAGGCCCCAGAACAATCACCTTATATTTAAAGGTCATGGCATTAATGTCTTCTCCCCCCACCGCCCCAAATAAGATTGCTAGCAGTGTGTGAGAACAGTATCTTCAGCATGTATGTTTCAGTTCAATGAAATAACAAAGTGCTTCATCCTGTGCTTTAAACCCTATCCCAGCAATGTTCTTGCTTTACCTTTCAGCGTTTACTACAATGCAAGTTTCTGTTCTCATGAGTCAAGGCTTTTTAATAATTAAAGTTCAGTTTAATTAAAAACGCTGTTGACTTCCTGCTTTTTTGGCTAAAATGTTTGGGCTTCCTTAAACTGACTACATGCACAGACCAATCATATATTTTAAAGATCTTTTGAACAAGTTAACCAGGTTGAAAAGCATACATCTTTAAAGTGTTTGCTAAAGATTAGTTTGTGGGCTGAAGTATCAAGTTTTGTGAAAATTTCCTCCATTTGAAAAGAAGGAAACTTGTCAGTTTGGTGTCAAACAGTTTGTACTATAGATTTTTTTTTTTTTTTACAAATTAAGTCATTAACTCATTGAGAGTTGAATGATGCTCAGCAAATGCTTTGATTTGTTTTTCCCATTAAAACAATTATATTTTCTCTCTGTAAAATGGAGAGCCCATGTGGGCAAAGGCAACTTACATTTTTGCACAAGTGTTCAATCCAATAGTGGCAATAGGGCAGGTACAGTAAGTGTTTTACTTTATAGGATGTTTTTATTTATTCATTAATCAAATATATACACCACTTATACAAATATTTATTATTGATTTATTAAATTAATTTACTTATGGTTTTTAACTTAGGCTGCCTGACTAACATTTGAGATATAGCAATAGCAATTTAGTAATATACTTATATACCGCTTCACAGTGCTTTTAGAACCCTCTAAGCGGTTTACAGAGTCAGCATATTGCCCCCAACAATCTGGCTCCTCATTTTACTGACCTTGGCAGGGTGGAAGGCTGAGCCAACCTTGAGCCTGGTGAGATTCTAACTGCCAAATTGCAAGTAGCTGGCAGTCAGCAGAAGGAGGCTACAATACTGCACTCTAACCACTGCGCTACCGTGGCTCATATATAGGGGCTCATATATAGACATTTCCATTATGAAGTTGAGACAGAATGTTTACAATTCCTAAAATAAATATATACATATGTATGTTTTTATTTCAGGAAAGGAGCTAGATGAAATATGAAAAAGATAATGGAGTGAAGCAGCACAACTAGCCTGCCTGTTTTGTGTTTATTGGCTCTAAGAGTTGAAGTAAAGGCTTATTAATTTGCTCCAAGCTGAAGTAAATGAAGAGAATAAATTGATATAGATGGGATATGCCAAATGGTGGAATAGTACTTCCTAATGTACTACTAGATCATTAATTATGCATTTAATCAGGGGCTGTTCTGGTTAATCTTTGTGCTTCCAGTAGTTGTTATGGCAAGAAATGGAAATGAATTAAAATTTTACAAGTCTAACACAAATAAAAATTAGCAAGGTGTAAATGAGAAGGCTAAATCATGCTTATAAAAAATTCTGATTTAACGAGAGAGAGAGAGAGAGAGAGAGAGAGAGAGAGATGGATGCTGTGGATTTGTGCATTTTGTATAGTTTTGTTTGTGTCTATTTGCCATGATGTATCAGTAAAAAGATTAGGTGTGAATTTTATTCCAAAATATATGATGTATTAAAATGATGTATTAAAATATATGATGTATTAAAAACAACCTGCTGGTTAAACCACCATCCTTCTATTATCTAGAATGAGTTGCGGCATGTATACTTCAATACAAATACTTTCACTCTGTCATTTATCTTAGACACTAAAGAGGAGATCATAGTCCTAACTTTGGACTGAAAGGAGATAGAACAGAATGTCAGAGCATTCTTGAAAGTTGGTCAGTGTGGTTTGCTATCATATTGTTTCAAACATGGTTTTTAACTTTCTTCAGTAAATGGAACTTATCTGAAGTTCTTGAATTTCTTGTGGATGTGCCTAAAAGGTACATTCTTATCTATGCTTTGAAGCCTGACAGTAAGCATAGCTCATGCTAAAAACGTTGATAGTCATAGGATTGCTATACAGATAATTAACAGAGAATTCAAATTGAAAATTTTAAGAGCGTGTACCTGTCTTGACAAACTTGCCCCTTCAAAAAAGAAGCCATGACAGGCATGGCCAGTCAGAAAATATGCATAAGTAGGTGAATTAATTTCTTTATGATTCTCTCTGCTATTTTCAGTGAACTTTTGTGGTAGTCATTTACATTACTAGGAATAAACATTTGCTTTGTAGCACGCCAACTATTTTTAAAAGCATCTTTGGGGCTGAGAGTTGATGGACAGGAAGGGATTATTTCAGGGACATATTGGTGACTATAGGTACCACACTGCCTGTCCTGATAGGGATATTCAGGAGAAGGGAATCAATATCTTTGGGAATCAATATTTCTGTTGAAAGAAATAAACCTTTGGTGCTACTATTGAAAAAAATACTTTTCCTTAAGAGAAGAAATGTGGTGTCAACTTATGCAAGCACTTGTTATGATTATTATGAATATATCCTCAATTCAGGACAGGAAGGGAATTAAGTCCCCATTTCTGAGCATATTCTTGCTAATTGAGCAGGAGTGTATAAGAGAAGGTGTTTCTTTGACAACTTCAGTTCCAAAAAGGATGCTATCCGTGAACAGTTAAAGTTGCATTACATTCAGTCTCTCCTGCTGACTATATGTAGAATTATAGAACCAGAAAGGAAAAGCTGTGTTTTGTTTTGTTTTGTTTTCTTTCTGAAGTTCTTTGTGTTACTGATAAATATTTCTGTTTTATATGTTGTGTTGAAGTATTCTGTGCAGAATGATAATAAAAGCCTAATAAGATGTGGGTCTAATCCTAGTGCTTGCATGATTGTAATAGCCACAGTTAAAATACCTGTTAGGAAAGCTAAGGAGAAATTCCTTGTTTACGTGGACTGTAAAAATACAGGTACATACATGTTCTATCTAGCATTTCCTTTCTTTGAAAATTGCTCCTCAAATGAGTTCCACAAGTAATTCATATTCTGGAATTGCAGGTTATAAGAAAATGGAATCAGTTTGCATTGTTTTAGGAAGTCTCCAAAACATTTTTAGTGCCTCTACTTGAAGGTGCTAATCAATCATGTCATTTATATGGAATGAGAAGACATTCCCAATATGTATATCCAATGATTGCCCAAAATAGTTTTGCAGAACTTCTGTTAGATAACAGTAGCCTCTCTGATGTCATGTATACAATATATTACATAATCTCTGAGGGACTTTCAGTGTCTTCTCAATAGCACTTAGAGCCTACAAATGGATCACTTTCCTCAGAGATGAATTTTCTCTAGTCTGTTTGAGAAAATCATACAGCTTTAGCTTGCCATCATTGTGGATGCTGTTAGAATTGTTATCAGTCATGACTGCAAATGTATAATTATGTAGAAAATGCTTGAAATTAATTAATCACAATTGAACTCTGGGGAACCAATATATACTATATTATATATATATATATATATATATATATATATATATATATATATATATATATATATATATATATATATGGATCTTTGGTTATTCGGTTTTCTCCGCGTAAGATTCAAAGTATCTAGGCAACGCGTTTCGGGCGAGGTCCCACTCGCCATCTTCAGGCTGGTGCTTTCGGCTTAGTGCCAGTGCAAGCAGTGTGTGACCGAGCTGCCATCTCTATATATACAAGTGGTGGGGGATGGTGTGTTGGGCTGGTTGGCTGTGCTGCAGCCTCTTGATTGGTTGATGGAGTTGATGTTGGTATAATGGGCTGTGTAATGGCCTTTTGTTGTAGAGATATCCTGGATCTTGTGCTGTCATCTCCTGGGTCGTTAGCCTCTTGTGTTTTAACGGCTTGGGTAATGGGTTGTGTGATGGGCTTGTGAGTTCTTTTGTTGTGGTATCCTGGGTCTTATGCGTTGTAATCTCCTGGGTCGCTTGTGTTTTGATCTCTTTTCGATTAGCCTCCTGTGTAGTAACAGCTTGGGTAATGGGTTGTGTGATGACCTTGTGAGATTTATTGCTGTGGTATCCTTGGTCTTGTGCTGTGATATCCTGGGTCATTTGCTGTGTTGTGACTTCTTGAGTTCTTGAGGTGTAATTTCTTGAGTTTTCTGATGTGATGTCCTGAGCGGGTGGCTGTGATGTAGCATTTTGGGTTTTTAATATGGCTTTGAGTTTGGGGTCTGGGTCTGTGTTCGCTTGGCTTCGAGTTCGTGGTCGTGCCACATCTTCATGGTGGGGGTCAGTTCGCTTCATGTATGGTTCAGAGGAGTTTGAAGTGGGTAGTGATGCAGCTGCAGTGCGGCTTCTGGTCTGTGGTCGTGTCTCATCTTCTGTGTGGGTGTGAGTCTGATTTTACGTGGAAGTGTGGTGGTGGCATCTTGTGTGGCCCTCATGGGTGTGGGTCTGGTGTCATTTATCATGTTGGGTACTGCCTGTTCATGAGGGCGGGTTTCCAAATGGCTGGTAAGCGGAGGTGTCATCTCTTTTATTCATGCTGTGTGGGCGTTTTTCTATCTCTATGGCTTCTCTGATTATTCTGCTGCTGTGGTGTTCAGTTTTGGCGATAGTTCTGGTATTTTTAAAGTCAATCTCATGTCCTGTGGCTTTGAGGTGTTGGACCAGGGAAGAGGTTGGTTCTTCTTTTTGATTGAGTTCTTATGTTCTTCAACGCGTGCACTTATTCTTCTGTTAGTTTGTCCAATGTATGTGGTGAGGCAGGCAGTGCAGGGGATTTCATATACTCCTTGGTTTTCTAACTCGATTTTGTCTTTAGGGTTTCTTAGGATGGTGGATATTTTTCTGTTTGTGCAGAATGCTGTTTTAATGTTGTGTTTTTGGAGGATCTTGCTGATTTTGTCTGTAGTGCCTTTTATATATGGGAGGAGGGCTTTGCCGCTCTCTTGTTCTCTGTCTTGGATTTTGGTTGGGGTTTCTTTTTGGATTAGGTGGGTGATCTTCTTTCTTTGAAATCCATTGGCTGTTAGTACGTTGGTGAGAGTGTTTAGTTCGGTTTTTAGGTGTTGTTCATCAGCTAAGCATTTTGTTCTGGAGATGAGTGTCTCAGCTACGGAATTGATCTGTGCTGGGTGGTGGTGTGAGAGTGCGTGTAGATAGCGGTTTGTATGTGTTTTCTTTTGGTAGATGGTGTGTCCTAGGGAGCCATTGGGTTTTTTGTATACCAAGACATCTAGGAAGGGAAGTTGATTGTTAGCTTCTGTTTCCATGGTGAATTGTATTTTGGGGTGTAGGCTGTTGAGGTGTGTGAGGAAGTTGTTCAGTTTTTCTTTCCGTGTGGCCAGATTATGAAGGTGTCATCTACGTATCTGAGCCAGAGTTTGGGTTTGTGATCATATTTTCAGAGCCTTGTGTTTCAAAGTGTTCCATGTAGAGGTTCCACGATGACAGGTGAGAGGGTGATCCCAAGGTGCACCTTCTATTTGTTTGTATTTTTGTCCATTGTAGGGAAGTACAAAATTGATAGACAGTGGTTGGTCAGATCTAGGATGTGCTTGGGGGTTGTATTTGTTAACAGAAGATGGCTGTCAAGAACATAAGAACTTTTATTGGCACTTGGGTGAAGAGGGAACCAACCTCTTCCCTGGTCCAACACCTCAAGCCTAACTATTTACATGAGATTGACTTTAAAAATACCAGAACTATCGCCAAAACTGAACACCACAGCAGCAGAATAATCAGAGAAGCCATAGAGATAGAAAAACGCCCACACAGCATGAATAAAAGAGATGACACCTCCCGCTACCAGCCATTTGGAAACCCGCCTCATGAACAGACGAGTACCCAACATGATAAATGACACCAGACCCACACCCATGAGGGCCACACAAGATGCCACCACCACACTTCCATGTAAAATCAGACTCACACCCACACAGAAGATGAGACACGACCACAGACCAGAAGCCGCACTGCAGCTGCATCACTACCCACTTCAAACTCCTCTGAACCATACATGAAGCGAACTGACCCCACCATGAAGATGTGGCACGACCACGAACTCGAAGCCAAACGAACACAGACCCAGACCCCAAACTCAAAGCCATATTAAAAACCCAAAATGCTACATCACAGCCACCCGCTCAGGACATCACATCAGAAAACTCAAGAAATTACACCTCAAGAACTCAAGAAGTCACAACACAGCAAATGACCCAGGATATCACAGCACAAGACCAAGGATACCACAGCAATAAATCTCACAAGGTCATCACACAACCCATTACCCAAGCTGTTACTACACAGGAGGCTAATCGAAAAGAGATCAAAACACAAACGACCCAGGAGATTACAACGCAAGACCCAGGATACCACAACAAAAGAACTCACAAGCCCATCACACAACCCATTACCCAAGCCGTTAAAACACAAGAGGCTAACGACCCAGGAGATGACAGCACAAGATCCAGGATATCTCTACAACAAAAGGCCATTACACAGCCCATTATACCAACATCAACTCCATCAACCAATCAAGAGGCTGCAGCACAGCCAACCAGCCCAGCACACCATCCCCCACCACTTGTATATAGAGAGATGGCAGCCCGGTCACACACTGCTTGCACTGGCACTAAGCCGAAAGCACCAGCCTGAAGATGGCGAGTGGGACCTCGCCAAACGTTGCCTAGATACTTTGAATCTACGCGGGAGAAAACCCGAATAACCAAAGATCCACATAAAATACCGAGAACCTCAGAAAACAAATATATATATATATATATATATATATATATATATATATATATATATATATATATATATATATATATATATATATATTCTTAAGTTTTCGGTACTTACATGTATGGTGTTCGGCTTGGTTCGGGTATTTTCCCACGCCATTGTAGTTTTCTTTAAAGTTGTAGCAACGTTTCAGCAGAATCTCATCTGCCATCATCAGGCTTCTGTATTGTGTCCGCCTGTGAGTCAGACTTTTACAGTGGTTTCAGATTTGAATTTGGGGCAGCCTATTGCTGTGCCAGAATGGTTTTTTCTTCATCCTGATTGGTTGGGAGTCTTGGTCTGTGTTTATTGGTCTCGGAGTTTGCTGTGTTCTGCTTGATTGGTGTCTCTAATATCTTCTGTCTGTTTTTTGGCTCTTTTTGTATCTTGATTGGCTGGCAGCATTGTGTTGCTTTAATGGAGGCCTTTAGTGCAGCTTGGCTTCGGGTAAATGGACGGCTATCATTAGTTAGGAAGCTGGGTTTCATCTGGGTGCCTGGTTGGGATGTGTTTGAGCTGGAGGTATCAGGGGATCTGTTTGTGCCCAGGTGTTTGCCTGGCTTGTGGTGTGGAGATTTTTTGTTTGTGAGTGCAGGCTTCCAAATGATTGACAGCCTGGTGGAATCATCTCTTCTATTCATGCTTTCTGGTCTTTTTTCAATCTCTATGGCTTCTCTGATGATTCTGTGATTAGGGTTTTCTATAGTGGCCAGGGTTTTGGTGCCATTGAAGTTGATGCTATGACCTGTGGCTTCCATGTGTTGGACTAGTGAGGAAGTGTGTTCCAGCTTTTTGACTGCATTTTTGTGTTCATCCAGGCGGGTGCTTAATGTTAGGGTTTGAGGATTAACCCCTAGAAGAGTATTGCAGCAGTAGTCAAGCCAGGCAACCAAAGGAGAGCGGAAGGGCCCCAGAGTATACACACACTGAACACAAACACTGTTTGTAGTTTAAATAGTTTTTAATCCAGTTAGAGTTTAAGCATTGTCATTCAGTCCATTAAGTCATTCACAGTATTTCCATCCAGTAAGACTCACTAGTATAGTCCAAGTTAAGAGTCCTTGCAATATCTTTATCAGCCGATAAAGATATCTTCTCCTCCTCCGGTTTCACTCTCCAGAGAAACAAACGCTGGATATTCAGTAGGATTACGCAGTAAATCAGCAAACAGTAGCAAACAATAACAGTTCAGTCACAGGCACTCACAGTCAGTAATCACAGTTAGTCGCAGTATCACACAGTAACAGTTACAGCAGCACACAGTTACAGCTACAGACAGTAAGCTTTCCAGCTTCTAATGCTTCCTTATATTGTAACTTCTAACCGCACCCTTAATCGGCTAATTGCCTGCTGCATTGTGCTTAAAGTGATAAGCACTTAAACCATGATATCTAAGTTTTATATATTTATTCACCCAAACCATATTTGGTATCAATGTTATACCTAACATACTCCCTTTTGGGTGAAATAAATATATAATACCTTTACAATCTAATCCCATATTTTTCACAACTCTCCTGGTGCTTAATGGCACCTTGGGCTTTAGTAAAATTATCAGCTAAATTGTCCTCCGACATACAGTACTCTAGCTGAATCATCTTACTTCTTACAGATTGTCTTACGTTTAGGTATCTTAGATCTGTATGCTTGCTCCTTGTTTTTACTCCAATATTTGTGGCCATTTGAATTGCTGCCTGATTATCTTCATGTATAATTATAGGATAATCTACAGTTATACCTATATCAATTAACATTTGTTTATACATTATTAATTCTGTACATAACAATGATAAACAGGAGAATTCTGCCTCCATAGTAGACAAACTTATATGCTGTTGTCTTATTGACTTCCAGCCTATTAATGTCTTACCCAGCATTATGGCTGTTCCTGAAGTCGACTTTCTAGTGTCTCTTTCTGATGCAAAGCTAGCATCTGCATAAGCACTCAAAATTAAATCACCCTTTGGTTCTAAATACAATGAATAATTCATTGTCTTTTTAAGATATCTTAATATCCTCTTAGCTGCATTCCAGTGTCTTTCACATGGTGCAGAATTGAATCTAGCCAACTGATTCACGCAGTACGATATATCTGGTCTAGACCAATTACTAATATAACTCAAACTACCAATTAAAGATTGATAAATCACCTTATCAAACTCAGGGCTTTGTACATCAGTGTTGCTAAACTCCTGACTCATTGGAGTCTTAGCCGGCTTACAAAGCTCCATCTTGTAATCTTTTAGTAATTTGCTTATCTTATCTTCCTGAGATATCTTAAAACCTTTCCGTGTTTTCTTTATATTCAAACCGAGATACTTCTTTATCTCCCTAATTGCTTGATCTTTATTCTCTTTCCTAATGATGCTATTATTTTATTTGCTTCATCATTAGTTTCAGTTATCAATGCAATGTCATCTGTGAATAGTAATAATAATGATACTTTCCCATTTGTCTCCTCTTAAACAGACATGGATCGGCTAAACCAGCTTTAAATCCTATATTGTCTAGTTCCTTTACAATATACTGGTTCCATTCATAGCCTGATTGTTTAAGACCATAAAGGCTTTTCTTTAACAACCAACAATCATTATTATCCTTATTTTCACTTTTAATACCAACAGGTTTTTTCATATAAATAGTATGTTTTAATGGGGCGTGCAAGTAAGCAGTTTCCACATCTAGATGGTTAACTATATAGTTTTTACTAGCTGCCCACACTAAAGCTGCCCTCAAGGTTGCTGCCTTAAGACTAGGTGCAAACACCTCATCATAGTCATTAGCATTCTGCCTAAAACCTTGGGCTACTAACCTTGCCTTATGGATTAAATTACCATCCTTATCTGTTTTTACCTTAAATATCCATTTGCAGCCAATGGATTTCTTTCCTACAGGTAATTTGGCATTTTCATACACCTTCATATCACTTAATGAATTCAGTTCCTTATTCATTGCTGCATACCATCTTTCTTTTTCCTTATTAGGATACTTTTAATTTCTTCAACAGAATTAGGAACTTGATTAATCTGGCACACTGTGTTAGCCTGGTACCTATCAGGCGGTCTAGATATACGTGTAGTTCTTCTGGGAATTACAGGGCTTACAGGAGGACTTTCTTGAACTACTACCTGTTCATCTTCCTCATCCTGTTCAGCTATTGAATCTGTTTCTTCCTTTATGGGCACTATTTCATCCTGTATTTGTCTCTTTACTTTATTTTTAAAGTTACAGGGATAACTAATGGGATTTCTATAGGATTCAATAATTACATCTTTATTGGCATCCTGTTCTAATTTCTCCCATCCTTCATGTTCTAGAAATTGGGCACTAGCACTACATAACACTTTAGATGTGCCTTTCTCCCAAAATCTATATGCCCTATGGTTTGCCTGATAACCAACGAAGAAAAATCTTTTAGCTCTATGTTGCCCTTTTTTCTGAGTTGTGCAGGAATATGCACCCATGCTGGTGCACCAAATGTGTGCAGGTAACTTAGGTCAGGTTTCCTGCCATGCCATCTGGTGAATGGTATTTCACCTGTTGTTGTATTAACAACGTTGTTCAATATGTTATTAGCACACATTGTAGTCTCCCCCCACAAAGAATCAGGTAACCCAGAATCATTTAACATTGTTCTAACCATTGCCTGTAGTGTTTGGCCTCTTCTTTCAATAAAAGCATTATGTTCTGGCCTGTATGGAGCAGACTTCTTATGCTCTATTCCAGCTACCTTAAGTCTGTTCTGGAATTTGTTATTAATAAATTCCGTACCATTATCTGTCACCAGGGTTATCAGTTGACGTTTAGACTTTCTTTCAGCAAACCTAAGCCAATTGAAAAAATGTTGATATGTTTCAGTTTTGCTTTTCATTAAATAGCAAAACCCATATCTAGAATAATGGTCCATAATGCTCAGTATATATCTAGCACCCCCATACTGGGTTTCTTTGGACCTATTATGTCTGCAAATACTACTTCTAAAGGTTCTTTTGTTTTGAAACCATTTAGCCTATTTGCAGGCAATACTTTGCTCTTATCTTCACAGCAAACATTACAACGCAAATATTTATCACAAGGTTTTAACCTTATTCCTTCAGATAACTCAACTGTACGTTTTAGCATTTTAAAATTTACATGCCCCAAACGCCTATGCAATAAATGGATACATTCTTCATGAGGCTTTATATTATTAAATACAGTTTGAGCCTCCCCTTTCTTACTATTATCTAAGACATATAATGTTCCATTTAAAGCTGCAGTTACCCTTTTGTTATCTTTTTCAATTATGCAATTATTATCTTTAAAAGTAATTACATAACCTAATTTATCTAATACCCTTACTGAAAGCAAATTAAACTTTAGTTGCGGTACATACAACATTTTTATATCCTGGTTTATGTACGGACAACGTGCAAAACCTTGACCTTTCGCTTTCAGGTTCCAGCCGTTAGCAAGAGATATATGTTGAGAACTTGTAGACATTTTTATAAATTTTGTCTTATCTCTTGTGATGCAGTGGGATGCGCCACTGTCAACCACCCATAAATTATTCTTCACATCAGAGTTGCTAAACGTGGCTAGTTCAAATGCTTTCTTTGGCTTTTTTACATTCTGGCTTTTTCTCTTTTTGCAGAACCTTGCCAAATGTCTCTGCCTCCACAATTAAAACACTTTTTAATTGTGTATGCCGTTGAAGATAAATTCTCTTCTTCCAGGTGCTGTACTTTGCTTTGCTGGTTTCTTTCAAGCTTTGAAGATAATTTCTCTTCTTTCTTATCTTCTCTCAGCTCGTCACGCCACGCCTTCTTCTGGCTTCTTCTAGTAGCCTGCCTGTAATCTCGGTTAATGAGAGGCTTTCTTTTGGCAATACTTCAACGAAGTCACATAGTCATCATAGCTTTGATCTAATGAAGATAATATTATGTAGACTTGTTGCAGTTCATTAAATATAAGCTCTTTTTCTTGCAAATCTTGAAAAATGCTCTTCATACAGTTTAAATGAACTAACATATCTCCATTCCTCTGAAGATGCGTTCGAAAAAGCTTCCGTAAGATTTATATGTGCTCCTACACTGTCCCGAACATAAATCTTCCTGAGGTTCTCCCAGCAGTTTGCAGCATTTTCTTCTCCACGAATATGGACAAGCTGCTGATCACAGAGAGTCAGTCCTATGATGCATAAAGCCTGCTCATTCTTCAGTTTAAAGTCTTGTAACTTTTCGTTATCATCATCATTAGCAGGATCCCAGCTACTCACATCTGGTGGGTTTGCTATAATGTCCCACAAACCTTCTCTGCGTAGAAGTAAACTACATTTCATTGACCATGAAACATAGTTTGTTCCATCCAGCCTGGATATCATGGACAGTTGTGACAAATTTACTTGTGCCATTACTCTTCAGATATTTTGACTATTTTAAACTAATTAAAACAGTTTGTTTATACAGTAATGTGCAACTCACACCAACTCTCTCTGCTATATCCTGGTTAGTTAGACTATGCTGCTGGGCCCATAACCAATGTTAGGGTTTGAGGATTAACCCCTAGAAGAGTATTGCAGCAGTAGTCAAGCCAGGCAACCAAAGGAGAGCGGAAGGGCCCCAGAGTATACACACACTGAACACAAACACTGTTTGTAGTTTAAATAGTTTTTAATCCAGTTAGAGTTTAAGCATTGTCATTCAGTCCATTAAGTCATTCACAGTATTTCCATCCAGTAAGACTCACTAGTATAGTCCAAGTTAAGAGTCCTTGCAATATCTTTATCAGCCGATAAAGATATCTTCTCCTCCTCCGGTTTCACTCTCCAGAGAAACAAACGCTGGATATTCAGTAGGATTACGCAGTAAATCAGCAAACAGTAGCAAACAATAACAGTTCAGTCACAGGCACTCACAGTCAGTAATCACAGTTAGTCGCAGCAGCACACAGTTACAGTAACAGACAGCACACAGTTACAGCTACAGACAGTAAGCTTTCCAGCTTCTAATGCTTCCTTATATTGTAACTTCTAACCGCACCCTTAATCGGCTAATTGCCTGCTGCATTGTGCTTAAAGTGATAAGCACTTAAACCATGATATCTAAGTTTTATATATTTATTCACCCAAACCATATTTGGTATCAATGTTATACCTAACACTTATTCTTCTATTGGTCTGTCCAATGTATGTGGCCGGGCATGATGCACAGGGGACTTCGATATGCCTTGGTTTTCCAGGTCAATTTTATCTTTGGGGTTGCTAAGGATGGCTGCTATTTTTCTGTCTGTTTTGAAGGCAGTCCTGATGTGATGTCTGTGTAGTACCTTACTAATTTTGTCTGTAGTACCTCTTATGTAGGGCAGGACAGCTGTTCCATAGGTCTGTTCATCTTCTGGGTCTCTATTATGTTTCAGTGTGTTTTTGTGGATCAAGCTGGTGATTTTGCTTTTGTGGAAGCCGTTGGCTGTCAGTACTTTAGTCAGGGTGCATAGTTCAGTCTTAATGTGTGTCTTGTCTGCCAGGCGTTTGGTTCTGGTAATTAGTGTTTTAGCCACGGAGTTTATCTGTGCTGGGTGGTGGTGGGATTGGGCGTTGAGGTAGCGGTTGGTGTGGGTTTTCTTCTGGTATATGGTGTGTCCTAGTGTGCCATCTGTTTTTTTGTAGATTAGTACATCTAGGAATGGTAGTTGTTTGTTTGTTTCTGTTTCCATGGTGAACTTGATTTTGGGTGTGCGCTGTTTAGGTGTGTTAGGAAATTGTTTAGGTTTTCTTGTCCATGGGGCCAAATCACGAATGTGTCATCGATGTATCTTAACCATAGTTTGGGTTTGAGGATGGCATTGGCCAGGGCTCTGGATTCAATTCTTCCATGAACAGGTTTGCAATGACAGGTGACAGTGGTGATCCCATGGGAGCTCCTTCTATTTGTTTGTATCTTTGTCCTTTGTATATGAAATATGTGTTGGTTAAGCAGTGTTCTGTTAGTTCCATGAGGTGTTTAGCTGGTTGGTATTTATTTTTGATGATTTCAAGGGTCTCTTTTATCGGGACTTGAGTGAATAGTGAAACCACGTCAAAACTTACAAGCAGATCTTCTTGCTCCACGTGTAGATCTTTGATCATTTCCAAGAAGTGGTATGAGTTTTTACATGAGAAGCTGCTGTTTCAGCATGGGGCTGTAGCTCTTTTGCTAGGTGTTTAGCTAGGTTTTGTAGTGGTGCTCCTCTGGAGCTGACTATGGGTCTGAGAGGTATGCCTTCTTTGTGTATTTTGGGAGGCCGTATAGTTTGGGGCATCTGGAAGATTTCTCTCTGGGTATGATCGCGTGTTGGATCTCTTTTGCTTATGTGGCTGGTTATAATTTTTCTTCTTGGTTAATTTTTCCAGATATGTGGTTGGGTCTGTGTTTATGGGTTTGTATGTGGAGTCTTGGAGTAGGTCTGTCAATTTTGTTTCGTAGTCTTTTCTGTCCATTACTACAGTGGCATTCCTTTGTCTGCTGGGAGGATGATTATGCTGCTATCTCTTTTCAGGGTTTGTAGTGCTTTGATTTCATTTTTCTGTAAGTTGCTTTTTGGTGGTTTGCTTGTGCATAAGATGTTGGTAACTTGGTGTCTTATTTTATCAGCTTCATCTGTATTTAATTTAGTTAGGCTGGATTCTACTGCACATATGATGGATTCTGTGGGGATTTTTTGGGGTGCTATAGCATAATTGAATCCTTTGGTTAGGACATCTGTTTCTGTTTTGGTGAGTTCTCTGTTGGAAACGCTGTGCACTAATTGTTTCAGGTGTTGTTGTGAGTTGTTGGGGGTTTTCTTGTCATGTTCTAATTTCTTTAGTTTTTTCAATAATTTTTCTTGTTTGTAAATGCCTTCAGAATCAGCTCTCCAAGTTGTAAGTTGTTTTATCTTGTCCCAAAGTAGAGGGTGGATTTTGCTGCTCAGTTCCAGGTGTAGTGCTAGCAAATCTTTGTTTAACTGATCTAATCGGAATCTCTTATTGTGGAGCTCGCTCCTTAGTAAAGCCATTTCAGTTCTTTTCAGGATACGTTTAGTGGCTGCTGTGCTTTGATGAAATGTTAATTTGAAGCAGGTTGGTGTAGTATTGTTGTTCTGCAGCTGCGTAGAATTGGAGGTCACATAGTATTCCTGCTCTTTTAATTTCCAGTTTCGTAGGTTTTGATCT
The DNA here is from genome assembly GCF_049901735.1 of Notechis scutatus. Taxonomy (NCBI): domain Eukaryota; kingdom Metazoa; phylum Chordata; class Lepidosauria; order Squamata; family Elapidae; genus Notechis; species Notechis scutatus. The sequence continues at coordinate 121,296,952 of NC_142010.1, forward strand.
GGCTGTTTATTTCCTCCCGTAGAGGTTTGATATTTGTTTTCTTAAGTTTTCATGGGTACTTACATGTATGGTGTTCGGCTTGGTTCGGGTATTTTCCCACCGTCATTGTAGTTGTTCTTTAAAGTTGTAGCAACGTTTCAGCAGAATCTCATCTGCCATCATCAGGCTTCTGTATTGTGTCCGTCTGTGAGTCAGACTTTTACAGTGGTTTCAGATTTGAATTTGGGGCAGCCTATTGCTGTGCCAGAATGGTTTTTTCTTCATCCTGATTGGCTGGGAGTCTTGGTCTGTGTTTATTGGTCTCGAGTTTGCTGTGTTCTGCTTGATTGGTGTCTCTAATATCTTCTGTCTGTTTTTTTGGCTCTTTTTGTATCTTGATTGGCTGGCAGCATTGTGTTGCTTTAATGGAGGCCTTTAGTGCAGCTTGGCTTCGGGTAAATGGACGGCTATCATTAGTTAGGAAGCTGGGTTTCATCTGGGTGCCTGGTTGGGATGTGTTTGAGCTGGAGGTATCAGGGGGATCTGTTTGTGCCCAGGTGTTTGCCTGGCTTGTGGTGTGGAGATTTTTTGTTTGTGAGTGCAGGCTTCCAAATGATTGACAGCCTGGTGGAATCATCTCTTCTATTCATGCTTTCTGGTCTTTTTTCAATCTCTATGGCTTCTCTGATGATTCTGTGATTAGGGTTTTCTATAGTGGCCAGGGTTTTGGTGCCATTGAAGTTGATGCTATGACCTGTGGCTTCCATGTGTTGGACTAGTGAGGAAGTGTGTTCCAGCTTTTTGACTGCATTTTTGTGTTCATCCAGGCGGGTGCTTATTCTTCTATTGGTCTGTCCAATGTATGTGGCCGGGCATGATGCACAGGGGACTTCGTATATGCCTTGGTTTTCCAGGTCAATTTTATCTTTGGGGTTGCTAAGGATGGCTGCTATTTTTCTGTCTGTTTTGAAGGCAGTCCTGATGTGATGTCTGTGTAGTACCTTACTAATTTTGTCTGTAGTACCTCTTATGTAGGGCAGGACAGCTGTTCCATAGGTCTGTTCATCATCAAAAAAAAAAAAAAAAATTAACCAAGAAGAAAATTATAACCAGACACATAAGCAAAGAGATCCAACACGCGATCATACCCAGAGAGAAATCTTCCAGATGCCCCAAACTATACGGCCTCCCAAAAATACACAAAGAAGGCATACCTCTCAGACCCATAGTCAGCTCCAGAGGAGCACCACTACAAAACCTAGCTAAACACCTAGCAAAAGAGCTACAGCCCCATGCTGAAAAAGCAGCTTCTCATGTAAAAAACTCATACCACTTCTTGGAAATGATCAAAGATCTACACGTGGAGCAAGAAGATCTGCTTGTAAGTTTTGACGTGGTTTCACTATTCACTCAAGTCCTGATAAAAGAGACCTTGAAATCATCAAAAATAAATACCAACCAGCTAAACACCTCATGGAACTAACAGAACACTGCTTAACCAACACATATTTCATATACAAAGGACAAAGATACAAACAAATAGAAGGAGCTCCCATGGGATCACCACTGTCACCTGTCATTGCAAACCTGTTCATGGAAGAATTCGAATCCAGAGCCCTGGCCAATGCCATCCTCAAACCCAAACTATGGTTAAGATACATCGATGACACATTCGTGATTTGGCCCCATGGACAAGAAAACCTAAACAATTTCCTAACACACCTAAACAGCGCACACCCCAAAATCAAGTTCACCATGGAAACAGAAACAAACAAACAACTACCATTCCTAGATGTACTAATCTACAAAAAAACAGATGGCACACTAGGACACACCATATACCAGAAGAAAACCCACACCAACCGCTACCTCAACGCCCAATCCCACCACCACCCAGCACAGATAAACTCCGTGGCTAAAACACTAATTACCAGAACCAAACGCCTGGCAGACAAGACACACATTAAGACTGAACTATGCACCCTGACTAAAGTACTGACAGCCAACGGCTTCCACAAAAGCAAAATCACCAGCTTGATCCACAAAAACACACTGAAACATAATAGAGACCCAGAAGATGAACAGACCTATGGAACAGCTGTCCTGCCCTACATAAGAGGTACTACAGACAAAATTAGTAAGGTACTACACAGACATCACATCAGGACTGCCTTCAAAACAGACAGAAAAATAGCAGCCATCCTTAGCAACCCCAAAGATAAAATTGACCTGGAAAACCAAGGCATATACGAAGTCCCCTGTGCATCATGCCCGGCCACATACATTGGACAGACCAATAGAAGAATAAGCACCCACCTGGATGAACACAAAAATGCAGTCAAAAAGCTGGAACACACTTCCTCACTAGTCCAACACATGGAAGCCACAGGTCATAGCATCAACTTCAATGGCACCAAAACCCTGGCCACTATAGAAAACCCTAATCACAGAATCATCAGAGAAGCCATAGAGATTGAAAAAGACCAGAAAGCATGAATAGAAGAGATGATTCCACCAGGCTGTCAATCATTTGGAAGCCTGCACTCACAAACAAAAAAATCTCCACACCACAAGCCAGGCAAACACCTGGGCACAAACAGATCCCCCTGATACCTCCAGCTCAAACACATCCCAACCAGGCACCCAGATGAAACCCAGCTTCCTAACTAATGATAGCTGTCCATTTACCCGAAGCCAAGCTGCACTAAAGGCCTCCATTAAAGCAACACAATGCTGCCAGCCAATCAAGATACAAAAGAGCCAAAAACAGACAGAAGATATTAGAGACACCAATCAAGCAGAACACAGCAAACTCCGAGACCAATAAACACAGACCAAGACTCCCAACCAATCAGGATGAAGAAAAACCATTCTGGCACAGCAATAGGCTGCCCCAAATTCAAATCTGAAACCACTGTAAAAGTCTGACTCACAGACGGACACAATACAGAAGCCTGATGATGGCAGATGAGATTCTGCTGAAACGTTGCTACAACTTTAAAAGAACAACTACAATGACGTGGGAAAATACCCAACCAAGCCGAACACCATATATATATATATATATATATATATATATATATATATATATATATATATATATATATATATATATATATATATATATATATATTAATAAAGTTTTATTTGGGTTTTCATACACATACAAAATACAAGTAAAACATCTTTTTTGAAAATAGCATGGTCCCGGGTTGAACTTCTTTATACAGACACAAAACTCCATTTCATGCTCCTTTTTGTATTCTATTCCATATCTTATACTATTTTACATTTTCTATATAGTTTTTCCCCTCTTTTAATTTTCTCACTTTTATTTTGATTATCTCATCTCAATTCAAATCATTACATTTGTACTTTTGTCTGTTCTGTTTCAATTTCATATTATCTTTTATCATTAAACAAATTTTCTCCTGTAGTTACTAATTGGAGTATGACACCTTTATATCTTTAAATTACATCCATTCAACTCTTATTTAAACTTCAATATATACCTTAAGGTTATAACCTTCAATATAATACATAATACATAACTTCCAATCGAATTCTGCTTGGTACATTCTTATAATACACACTATATTCTTTTTTTAAAAAAATGTAAATATATGTAATTATAAACCCTCATTCCATTCCAGTTCAGTTCTATCATTAATAATCATTAAAATCTTAACATCTTTAACATTTCTCTTCAATTAAATATAATACTTCCTTAAAAACACATATAACCTCCATAATTAATTTTTCCCTTATTTTTCTTCACATATGTTTTATAAATCATTAAATATACCTTTTATTACATTTATTTATTGACAAGCATTCCACTGAATTATGATATCTATTTTATCAGACATTTTAATCATACATTGTTTTTTCTAAAATTATTTCTATTTCTAATATAACCATACTATCTTATGTACCTTTGCAGAATCCCTTTTTCCATTAAATTTTCACCCCTTATCTCTAAATAGGCCCTGTTTCTCTATATTTTGTTTCTGTCCTTTATGACTTCTTTTCCTTTCTTTCTTCCCTCTCATCTTCTCCCTCCCCTTTTTACCCCCTTGTCTCTCTAATTCTAATTCTCTTTTCTGCATTTCCCTCTTCTGTTGCTTTCTGATTTTATACTTATTTTTCACTCTATTTTTTGGAGTTCTTTTTCCCAATCTTAAATTTTCCATTCTCTTTCCCCTCTTTTCTTTTTCCCCCCGATCTAAGATTACTTGTTAATTAAAGATGGCTTCTTCTTTGTCGCAATCTTCTTGTTCTGCAGGCATTTCTTGTTGCTTCTCATAATTCCAAATCTCCATTTCTAAAAACTGAAATACGAAGCCAAAAGAACCTCTCCCTTCTTGTGCATCTTCTTTGTACTTTTTAAGTTCCATTTTCAGTTCTTCTAAAAGTGGAGCCATTTTAAACAGTTTTAAACAACCACCCGATTGATTTTAGTCATTCAAAACAATAACCAAGAATCCAGAAATCATCAAGTAATCCAGATAATCCCGAGTTATATCTTCTTATTTCTTTTTCGACTTTCTCTTCCTGGGGTTTTTGTTGCGATATTTCAGTTAGAATGTATCTTTTGGAAGTCTTGTTGAGATTTTGCTATAAGTTCTTCTTTAATTCCAGGCAGTCTCCTCCCTTCCAGATCCTGCCCTTTTATTCTTTTTCTCTCCTTTCCTGTTTTCAAAAGCTTTTAATTATCCAGAAATCTTTTATTATCCCTTTGACTTTTTATTTTCAGCATTAAACGCCTATTGATGTCAAAGTGGATTTTTTTCCAATTTCTTATTTAAGTCTCTTAGCGGCCAGTATAGGAAAAGGAGAAAAAAACCCCAAATCTTTTCCCTTTTCTCTCTCCTTCGCAGCTTAAAAATCATCTTAGGGAACAATGTTATTGTTTTTTAATAGTTTCAATTCCAGGGTACCTTATCTGTTGCTTTTGCTGTTTGACCCGGTCAACCAGAACTTTCTCCTCTTATCTTCCTCCTGCACATTCTTTTCCGGTCGAGTTCTTCTTTGTGGTGGCCATTGCAACCGCCTTCGGGAAAGGGAGTAATGGCCAGCTGGGGAGGAGAGATGTGGCTCTCCTCAACCCTGCAGGCAGTCTCTCCCCTTTTCACCACTTCTACGGGGTGGCTTAGCCCCAAAACCAGCGGGCTCGGAGCGCTCCAGTGGCGAGCATGGGTCGAAGCCTCGCAGAGATGAGGTTTCGGTCTGTCGCTGAAGAAGCTCAAACCGGAAGTCCCCACTATATTTTATATTGTTTTCTTCTGGGCTTCCATTTCAAAAACTAAGCTTTTGCTAGACATAGAGAGAGAGTAACTCTATTAGGGCACATTATTTTTGTAGTTATCTGACTACCAATCAAGCTATGACTTCTGAAGAATTCAAAACTGTAAAATCAAGATGCCAAGCTTTTTCCTTCAGTATCAGCAAGATGAATCAGTCAGTTTATCATAACTTACATCTTTTATGATTAAAGAGACTTTATATTCAATTGCCAAATGCGGATTCTACTAGGCCAACCTTACATAGTACTTTATTCACAAAATCTATAAACTCCTTTATTTGTTGGTTCCTTAAAGGCCCTTGATAATCTATAGCAGGGTTGTCAAACTCAAGGCCCATGGACCGGATCCGGCCCACAGGGTGCTTAGATCTGGCCTGCGTGGCTGCCCTGGAAACAGCGAAGGACTGGCCTGCAGTGCCTTTGGCAGTGAAAACAGAGCTTGGGAGGGCCACGTGACACGGGCAGCCATGCCTTGCCCCGAAGCGGCTGGTGACTCTGCCTTTGGGGAGCTTTCATCAGCCGACAGAAATGGTCTCATGGTGAGGAGTGTGTGCGTGGGCACTCACCCCGAGGCCGCTTCTACCGGCTGATCGAAGCAGCTGGTGACTCTGCCTTCGGGGATCTTCTATTGGCTGATGTTCTATTGGTAGTAGCTCGGGGTATTGTAGCCTAGGCTACCTGCAGAATGCTCCTAAAGGCAAGTTTTCTCCCCCCCACCCCGCCCCCTTCCCCCCCATTTCTCTTCACCTCATGTAGTTCTAATGAACGATGTGAGAAATGGCGGGGAAACGCATGGTTTAAATTGGCCTTAATTTTGGGGGCGGGGCTTAATTTCACCTCATGCCTAGAAATCATGCTGGGTCTTCCTATTGGTGGAGGCCGTGTTGTTGGAGAAACACGGTAGCTTGCTGCCTTCCACATGAATTCCTACAGCTACCATAATCTCTAGGCCAAGATGGTGAAGGCTGTTCTAAAACTAACCCTTCAAAAATTCCTTATCTTAATATGTAAAAATGATATGTGAAACCCAAAAATAATATATCCATTAAGGCATATGTCAGCTGCCAAGAATGTCTAAGGAAGGCTTAGACTATTTCAGCTCTCACATTGGAAATACCCCAGAATTTTCAACCTCCACACTCTTCATGAAATAGCATTATATTTATAGTTTTTTAAAAAAAAAAACCATAAAGGACTTTTGGCCACTTTGAAATTCTCAGCTCAGAACTATTTGCATTTTCAAAGGATTTCTAAGTAGATTTTTTTCCCCAGGCTTTAAACCCAAGGATTATATTCCAAGGGTGTTAAAATATTCTTCTGCAGAAAAGATAATTTAGGTTTCACTTTAAATTTCTGTTCTCAAAACTCCTAGAACTAATAGTGAGGAGAGTTCATTAGGTAGAATGATGTCCTTGCTTTTGTGTATTGAGTACAATCTTGTGTAGATTATATATCTATACTGTACTATTGAAAAAAAAAAAGGATTGTCACAGAATGGGTTGTTAAATGGTAGTTTTAAACCTAAAATCTTGACAAAAGGCCAAGAATGTTTGAAGGCTTAAGCTAAAATGAAATGAAGTTCTGAGGATTATTCTTGGAAGCAATGATCCCTAGAATTGGCTTACTGCAGAAATCAAGTTTAAAGACCACAGTTAAGCTAGCAGCCTGATGAAACTTTCCCTTGAGCAAGCGGTGGGGATTTGAAAGGTATTATTTTGTTTACATTTTCAAGATCCTTCATCAGCCGATACCACACCAAGGTATTGCAAAAGCAAAGATTCTTCATCCAACCTGTTGGATGCATAAACACATTTTAAGCAGCTTGTTGGTGCTTTAAAGTCTTTCTTTAGAAAGGTTTAGCCATTCAAATGTACCTTTCCCTTTAATTTTCAGGAAGGGTTCGAGCCTGCGTGTCTCATTTTGTACCTTTTTGTTCCTGATAAAATGGTGGATACATTCTGCCATTGACTTGGGAGAAGACACTGTTGCTTAGATACAGAGGTACTTTGAAGGAAGATAATGTTGCCAGGGAAACCAAGCCCTGAACTTCTCTGTCTTATATTTGTTGATTCGGGTTTCAACACTGGGCAAAGATCTTTTCTGACAGCTGTGAGAACACAGTAGCTTTGGAAACTTGCATAAAAGCTGCTAAGTAGTCAGGAGAAAAAGCATGCATGTTCCAGGTGTTAAACTATGTACAGTAGGTGTGAAGTCTGTCTGTGAGTGGCTGATGAACTGTTCTCGCAGTCAGCTTAAATAAACAAAAAAATCTTTCTCTGGTGTAGGCAAATGTAGCAATCAGAAATGGAGAAGGACATCTGATCCCTTAATTGTGCCCTGAAAATCAGTTTTAATTTTTCACACGATCTACACTCAGGTTTCTATGAAGGTTCATTGTTCCATGCTATAAAACAGTGAAGGCAGAAGATCTATTTTGCTGATTGAGTTGATAGGTTGTATTGATGAGGTTGAGAGTCAGGGCAGGAAAAGGGAAAATAATTGAAATATGAATAGTCAGCTCAAGATTATTCATCAAGAGGAATGAAAAAGAATAGCATATCAGGCTGATCAAAGATCAGATGTTTAATTAGCCCTTCGTGCAATGACTGTTCTAGTATTTATAGTTATGTTATCATTAGGACTCTTTCAGTATTCAAGTACAGCGCTGAGATAATGACACAGGACTTTTGAAGCAGCAAAAAGGAAAATGAATACTTTGGGAGAAAGTAGGGGGGATGATAGTAAAAGATAACAAATAGCTGTATGAAGCTGCAAAGAATTGCAGAAGTTACTATCTGAAAGATGCACATGTACATTAGATATGTATCTCCTTTTAATATTTTGTGAGATATTAAGGGATCTTTATAATGGCAGTATCTGATGTTTAATCTTACATCTGGCTCTATGCATCTTAAAAGCTTTGTTTTCACATTTGTCCAGACATAAGCTCTCAAATCTGAATGAGCTTTTTTTCTTCAGTAAAGGTAAATTTCAAATGCAGCTTTTAATACAACACAACAACAGCTGTGATCACCTAACTGACCTTGGTTTATTTTAATAAAAAAGTAAGCAGGTGTGTCCCTGGTTAACACTTCATTGAAAAATCATTAGAAAAAAAATCTGAAAGAGACAAAACATTTCTATATTATTGTCAAGCTCAACTCAGGGAGATCTTTACCCTGTATGATATGATAAGGAACCCACTATCAAAGAATGGAAACTTGTTTATTAACTGTTCTAAAGGATGACTGCTTGCTACAGGATCATCATGGCAAATTTATTAGGCTGGTTATTTATTGTGGCAATCAAGACTGAAGCCAGAATGTTCTTATTACATTATTGTGTTTTTTTTTGCAAGAAACTCATATACTGATTACTTTTTCATTCGACAAGCAGGCTATCTTTTTTTTCAGAGATGTTTTGATATCCAAAGATTATACAATTCTAGTATTGTGTCTAGGAAATGGATAAAGAATTTCACAATACAGATATTTTTATGGAAAGGTTTGGGGTACATTAATTTTGATTATGAATTTCTTTTCCACATTGCTATTCATTATCAGAGAGATTTGCCCCTGTCATGTTTAATGTGAATTCTGGGTTATCTACACTTATGAAAGCATGAAACAATTTATATTACCTTCCATTTTCTCTCCTGGAATTTAAATTCTATCTTAAATTTCTATTTATGGGAATCTTCAGTATTTTCTTTAAAACTTATTTTGTTTCTCTTTCTAAATGGCTTAATTGTTTTTTTTATTAAAAATATCAGGGAAAGTGTATTTAAAGGGACCTGAAATTTTAAGGAGAATCAAGGGCATGTGAAATTAAGACTATTACTCAACTCAGCTGGATTGTATTGGATTTTACCATTTTTGTTGTTTGCATTGTAATTGCTTTGATTATTACATGATTACTAATCTCAGAGGCTGAGGAAATCAGTGTAGCTTCTTATTCTGCAAGATGAATGATTACCAGTAACATTAATGATTTTTTCATTAGAGGCAATCTTCCTTAGAAGACATGAACACTGAGCTTAGCCCAGCCCTTTTATTTCTTGCCTCTCCATCATACTTTCATTTCCATTACGGCAGTTTATAACCTGGTGGGTGCTGTGTGCTGATAAATAAAGCTGCACATCCATCCATCTCTTAAAGCCATCATTTTTGTTAGAAAGCTAGAATAAGTGGATTACAGTTTCTATCCATTGCTGATCCACTTGCATGTCTTGAAATACAAGAGACACATAATGGGCAGAAATGTAAAAGCAGAAATATTTATCTTTGTTTGATTGCCCTCTGTCAAAATCATGGGTGTCCAATCTTGGCAATTTTAAGACTTGTGAATTTCCCTAGCGGCTGGCTGGGGAATTCTAGGAGTTGAAGTCCCAAGTAAAGTTGCCAAGATTAGACATTCCTGATCTACATCCTGTAGTATATGTGGCCTTCCATTTGCCACATCCAATCCTTATAGGTTTTCATACAGTTTTGCATAGCTCTTCTGCACTTATTGCTGCTTTTAATGGCATAACTGAATGTTCACACCAATTTTCTTGCTTTTATTTCTCTGTACTGATTTCTGGCAGCATTCATTAGGAAGCTCCCACGTTTGTCTGATTCCTATTGGAAAAACTGAAAAAAAAAAACCACCCTATTTTCTTTCCTGCATTTTGAGGGATAGGAAGCAGACCATCCATCAACTCACAGTCTGAATGTTCCTTGGGTGCTCATCTTTAAACTGCAGTTTTAGAAATAGTGGACTGCAGCATGGGGAAGACATCTGTCAGCCTATTCTTTTTGCACAACTTCTTTCAAAGAAGTCAGGAAAAACAGAAATCATTAAAGAAACAGCATCCTGTGACTATCCTATGTTGATAAGGATGACAGAAACTTCTATTTGGACTCACGGACAGGGAAGCCTGCTTCTTAACAAAGCTCCTTCCCAATCTTCTACTTCCATATGCTTTTGTGCAGTATTTCTTCATAAAGTATTGAGTTTAAAACGGTCTCCCAGATTCAGATAGAACATGCTTGGTGGAAATCATTTTCAAAATATGCCTCATTTTAAGTCAGCAATATCAACAAAACAAGGAACTGCTATTTTCCAAATTCACTTGCAAGATTTAAGCTGCAAGCCTGACATTTGCAATCCTGATGAGTTTATGCAAATATTGTACCATCAGAGGCTGTTGTTGGATTGTCTGTGGACCCATTAAGGTTTCATGGCTTGGATCTCATTTAAATGCTTTTTATAAAGAATTAGATTAACTTCAAATGAGTTTTTTTACTCTTTTTAAAAAAAACTAGCTGTTGATAGTGAGCTCCATTTCATGGATAGTTCTGCTAGTATCTAACCATCTGGATTCTGCCAATAGGTTGATAGTTTTTAGCCAAATAATCCCCAGCTGTCACTTTTATCTCTACTCACAACTGCTAAAGAAGAGTTCCTTCTCTTTTGATTTGCTTTTAACACTTGTGTTAGAAGAGAAAGGTGCTTCTATGGTGTTGCCTCAAATGTACAAACGGTTGAGTATCACAACAGATTTGAATATTTGGAAAGTTATATCCATACATTCTCAATATTTGCATTGTAGGACATAATAGTCAATTTATATCTCATGTACTTTCAACTTCATATATGTAGTATAGGTAATGAGAGATCCCAAACTGACATATCACATGACATATCACTTTTTTTGCCTTTGTGAAGCTCGGGTGGGTGTGTCCTGCGCATGACACATCCAGCCCGCGGGCTGCCAGTGTTTCTTGGGAAGCACAGATTTTCATTGTATAGGTTGCAAAAAGCAATTGAGATTGAAAAAATAGCAAATACAGCAACAAATGCAAAAGCTAGTAAGAAGATTAAATAGTTGCAGAAAGGACTTCGACCAGAAATAACCTGAAAATTACAGGCAAACAAAAAATACATGCAAATATTATGAAAGTTTTAGCCTGTATTAGTAGGGACCGTCAAGCTTCAAAATGGCCTCTGTGAAAGTCAGATTCTGAGTTATTACTTTTCCCATTTGCCCAAAGTAATATATAGTGTAACCTGTTGATTTGGCTTTAAGTGATGACAAGAGTTTATTTGCATATGAAAAGATGGTCATTATGTACAGACATGAAGTAAAATATGAACAGAGAGGAAGTATTTTGTTTTCATCCTATGGAAGACAGAAGGCAGACCCTGACACTAGTCAAACCAGGGACAGTGATAAAGAATGAATGCAGAATTCCTGATTCTCTGACTATACAGCCCTGTCCCTTGTGGTCAGTAGATTAGGAAGTGCTGAATGAATCTAAAACAAAACTTTAGCAGTTATATAGTCCATAAACAGTTCTCTGGAAGCACACTTTATTTCATTCCTGCCGCCACACTATCTAACATTGCTGTCTACAGTTCATCAAAAGATTCATCCACTTTTCCCATCAGTGGATGACCTACTTTTGATAGGAACTTGGTGGCAGGGGATAGTCATCCTGAATTGTTTGCAGTTCTTAGTAGAATTTGGTATCATCAACCATGGTGCCTTTGTGTACTGTCTGCATGGATTGGTGATGGGAAGATTGCTCTTCAGTGTTTCTGCGCTTACATGATCAGACAGTACTAGTTGAGGTATGTGAAAAATTGAACACCAAAGTCCTTGGTTCCTCTTGCTTGGGATTCCACAGAGTCTTCCTTGCCTTTTCACTTTTTAATAGCTAAATGAAACCATTGGGAAAAGTAATCTGTTAGCTTGGAATGAGATATCATCCAAGATGCTGATGTTACTCAATTACAGTATATATTGCCAACCAAGGCTGGTTCAGAGTCTTGACCAAGTATTTGATAAGTGTTAGGAGTTGGTTGGATCAGAACAAATTAAATTAAAAGGTGTAGGTGACTGATGGATCTCCAGCTTGATCCCTAAGTTGGCTGGTCAATGTGGCACCCCCTCCCCCAAATTAAAGAGCAGGTCTGCAGTTTCTGGACTTGTGGTTTTTCCTTTAGCAGGAGGTGGAAGAGCTTTTGTCCCATTTTGGCTTGTGCATTGGTTGCAAACTTTTGGGGATGCCTTTGCAACAGTTACTCAAGACCTCATGATTAGCCAGTCAGGCTACTGCAATTCACTTCACACAGATTCACCACTGAAGGTGATTTGGAAGCTGGACAGGTGCAGTCGACGTTGAATAAGTTGCACAGGGCTGCAATATTTACAAGCTCTTTGGCAGTATCTAATATTAGCTAAGACTTCAGAATCAGTTTTCAAGAGTTGTTAATGATTGCAGTTTCTCCCCCTAGATTCCATGGAGCCCAAAAGTAATTGCTAAAGAACTTTAGATAATAGCATAGCAGCAGACAGGGCCAGCATGTTCATGGCAAGGACATCCACTTTTTTTCTTGTTTTCAGAACTATTTCCTAAATAGGGGAACAAGTAGACATCCGTCTCTGTCCAAATCCTCATCTTTCTAGCTTTCTTTAAAATGATGCTTATAGTAGAGTAAAATAAAGTTTATTCCCAAGGAAATTTGTTTAGCAGCAGGTTTTATTCCTGCAGTCTTCATAGTGGGTAAGTTTACAATGGAAAAAATGCACTTGGTCAGAGTTTATACTTTTTATCTAGGCTACTTTATTAAGTGTGATCTGAGGACTCATAGGGTTCCTCCAGGACTCTCTCAGGGGTTCCCAAAATCAAAATTATGTGTCAGATATTGAAGATATTTGCCAAAAAATTAAAACAATGTCACCCTTTTCATCATTTTGTATTTGTTTTTTAAAAGGGTGGTTTCATAAAAAATATGTTAATATCAAATGGGTTTAATGCTGTTATTTTTGAAAGATTTAATATTCTAATGTGTCAATTGTAATTTTTATACAGTAAATATTTGATAAATATTGCCCATATCAAACTCTTTAAGCTCCTCTATAATTTTTAAAAATGGGAAGGGGTCCTAAGAGGGGGGAAAAAAGAAATGCTGATCTTTTTTTTTAAATCTAACATACAGGAATATTTTTTTAAAGATGTGAAACCAATGGTGTGCTAGTGGGACAGGAGATTAAGTAAAGAAAGTGTTTAATTGTGTGCTTCACTTCTGAGTTTGCATACACAGCCATTTAAATGCAAGGGTCATTAAGACCAAGGTGGAAAATTACTTTGTTATGTGGTTATATGTAGTTGCTGCTCATAAATGAAATTGCAGTAATAAAGCACAGAAGCTAGCAAGCTTGGATCAGCATGGCAGAGCATAGACAATTAGGAAGAAAGTTTCCATGGAGGCAAAGATTGGAAAGATAAAATAATAATCTTGGCAGCTATTCCAATTTGAAATAGTTGAGCTAGATCTAGTCCCTAGGCTTTTTACTTGATCAGAGTGGGTGATATCTGTGTGCTATAAATTATTGTGAAGGTGAAAGGGGCTTTCAAAGGGCATGTTGTCATAGATTCTGCTTAAGGCTTCAATGGATTTGATTAAAACAGACAGCGCCAAACATTCTGTCTTTCGTCTTTTTTATTCAAATTACTGATAAAACAAAAGCAGTTTCATTTCCCGCTTTTTGCAAGTTCGAGTTACAGCAGCTATAATTGCATTACATAACATTGTGACTGGCTTCTCCCTTTATTTTGCAGATAAACCAATGCTTCAAAAGGGCATTGTTTCTGACTTCCAGCTTTCCGCTTGAGTAAAGCCTAAATGTGGATATAAATACCAATTATTATACAAGTTTAACCTGTCTGACTCAACTCTAGTGGAACTAAGTGGCTGTGGGTATTTGGCCCTCCAAAGTACTTTGGTTCTGGGTGGGGTTGCAGTATCCCAGTTAGACCTGGGGTTCTTCTAGATTCAGAGCTCCTGTTCAAAAAGCAGGTGGCACTATGGAGAGCCTTTGTACATCTTCAGAGGATGTACCAGTTGCACCCATTTCTGGACCGGGAGGCCCTGTTCACTGTTGCCAATGCCCTTTTAACTTTTCATTTAGACGACTGCCCTGTGCTCTACATGGAGCTGCCCTTGAAGAGCATTTGAAAACTTCAGCTGGCGCAGAATAAGCTGCTCAGGTAGTAAATGATGCCAAATACGGGGCGCATGTAACATTACTACTGTGTGAGCTGTATTGGTTTCTGGTATGTTTCCAGGTGCAATTCAGGTTATCACTTTTAAAGCTTGGTTTAGCACTGGATTATTTGAGGCACTGCCTTTTTCCAAGAGTCTCTACCCATCCAATTCAGTCTGGCAGATTGGGTGTGTTGCAGATCCTATCAGCCAAAGTGTTGGTTGGCGGGGACTAGAATACAGGTCTTTTCTGCAGTAGTCCTGCTCTGTGGAACATCCTCCCCTCAGAGAATGGCCCCAACCCTTTCATAAGGCTTTAAAAGCTTGGCTTTGTCTCCAAGCCTGGGGCGCTAAATAATGTTAAGTTGGCTTTACTGTTAACTGGCCAAGTACCTCAGCTGCTGTGTATATTTTATGGGATTTTTAAATTGTTTTTACTTTAAAAAAATGCTTTTTATTGTTGTCATACTTTTAAAATTGTAAGCTGTCCATTGATTGAGATGGGCAGCTATAGAAATTGAATGAATGGCTAAATAAATCTTCTTCTTCTTCTTCTTCTTCTTCTTCTTCTTCTTCTTCTTCTTCTTCTTCTTCTTCTTCTTCTTCTTCTTCTTCTTCTTCTTCTTCTTCTTCTCTTCTTCTTCTTCTTCTTCTTCTTCTTCTTCTTCTTCTTCTTCTTCTTCTTCTTCTTCTTCTTCTTCTTCTTCTTCTTCTTCTCCTCCTCCTCCTCCTCCTCCTCCTCCTCCTCCTCTCCTCCTCCTCCTCCTCCTCCTCCTCCTCCTGTTCTTCTTCCTGTTCATCTTCCTGTTTTTCCTCCTCCCCTCCTCCTCCTCTCCTCCTCCTCCTCCCCTCCTCCTCCTCCTCCTCCTCCTCCTCCTCATCCTCATCCATCTCCATCTATCTATCTATCTATCTATCTATCTATCTATCTATCTATCTATCTATCTATCTATCTATCATTTATTATTTTTAATTTATATATATATATAAAAGGCTGTATGTATGTATGTTCCAGCATAACTCTGGAGCGCCTCGAGCAATTTCAACCAAATTGGTACACAGATGACTTACTGTCTGGAACAAAATACTGTGGGGGTATGACACCCTTAACATCCTCTCTCTCTCTCTCTCTCTGTGTGTGTGTGTGTGTGTGTGTGTGTGTTCCAGCATAACTCTGGAACGTCTGCGCCGCTGAAATGGAAGGGAATGAAGTATATCTATAGTGTCAAATCACAGTAGTTTTGACAGTGATAGTGTGCATTTTTGATTCAAGTTCTGTTAAGATACAGCCTGTTGTACCTTAAAATGGCTTCTACTGTACAGGACAGTGGAGTTACCATGTTTACGGCTTCACAGTACTCCACAAAAAAAAAAAAAAACCACGTTTATAATTTGTATACTCTACTATTACTTTGATTTGACACTATAGATATAATTCATCCCTTTTTCCTGTCTAATACAGGACTGGGATAAATAAATACCCAGGCAATACCAGGTTATCAGCTAGCGTATAAATAAATGTGGATGTTCTATTCTAATTGTACCCTAAATCTAAAGTTAAGAAAGGGCTTATAGAATATCAGTGACAATATTTATCAGATGAATTAGCAGCTTTACTTAGCTAATGATCTTTTGATAAGTAATCCCTTTGATCTTCTTCCTACTGTTAATGCAATTCAGAATCCCACACCCTGCCCTCTTCAGCACTTGATCTTCCAAATGCTTTGTGGACTTTGTACCATTAATGAAGTAATTAGTTCATTCTTCAGTGCCTAATCCATTTTAAGGTCATTACCTTTTTTTTGGTGGGGAGTATAACTATAGTCCATCTGTATCAGTCATGTGAATCCATTTTAGCTGCCAGCCATCACTCCCTTTCCCAGCTCCATCATTTCCCAGCTCTTGTTTCCCACGGTCCTGTTCAGTGTTGCTCAAGACTTTCTCCTTTGCCATTCCCCATGGTCACTGCCTTTTCTGTGAATTATTTCCATTTAAAACCTACCATCAGATCCTTAAGAGAAAAAGAGTAAAAAACTTTTTGGGTGTCAACAAAAAGAAGGAATCATGTAAGAAGCTATGTCTGAAAATAGGTTCAGCATGCAATAGGTGTTCATATAACATCTGTGCTTTGACTTAAAGCAGCTGCCCTTCACAGCTGCAGCATGATCCCAGGAAAAGACACAGTTGGTTGAAGGAGTTCCTGAAGTATCTTCTTCCTTTCAAATCAAAGTGTAGCACAGCTCTAATAACTAGGGTCCCTGGTCCTCTTTAACTAACCTGTATCAACACTAGTCATTCAATATTCATGAGTCACATGTCTTCTAACATACCCATCTCTTGTTTTTTTTCCCCCAAAGTCAAAGCTGAGTGATAGGCCAGTGCTTCACGTTCAGACTGACCTAGTTGCAACTCGTGGCATTCCAAGATAGGAATGAAAGAGAAGCGATTGCAGTTACTAAATGTTGGAAGTACTGACTTGATAGAGCAATAATCTGGCTCGATTTAAGGATACTTCCCTAGATCTGGCCAAAGCTTCTCTGATATATTTTTTTTAATCACTTCCATGTGAGCTCTGAATTTATCATTCCTCCAAATTATAAAATTGTAGACACCCATTGGGGATCAGTTTTAGAAGTTGAGGCAGCTGAGGCCCCATCCTTCTGTGAGAATTAGAAATTTTATGCAGCTCTGTAAATGAAGGTTCATGAGGTACATGGGCACACTTGGCCATTTTTCACAATCTTCATAAGCAATTGGTGCAATACTCCTGAACCAATTTTTTTAATATTCTTGAATGCCCAATTTTAATTCGAGTGGCACATAGATAGGCTGGATATTATGTTCTCTCTCTCTCCCTCTCCCTCTCCCTCTCTCTCTCCCTCTCCCTCTCCCTCTCTCCCTCCCTCCCTCCCTCCCTTTCTCTCTCTCTCCTGTGTCTCACATTCATAGACACATTTAAGTAAACCCTAGAGAGATACAGGGATGACCTTGGAGAGAGACTGCAGAAAAGGTTACAAACATGAAAGCATGCTTTAAGTCTATGAAATAAATAAATTGTGAGAAAGAAGCTCAGACTGGCTCCTGTCTAATTCACTGGAGAGGGAACAAAAAACATAACCAGGCTTTCAAAATTCTGTTACTATAGCACATATCAGTTAAAATATACTTCTGGTCAGACCTGCAGAGTCTTTTTCCTGACCTGTATTATCTTTAAGAGCTGAGGTAGATATTGTACAACACATTTTTAAGCCACTTCAATCTTTCCACAATGAAAGTTAAATGTGTAAAGTTTATGTGGATTTGAATATTTCACAGGAGAAGTAGCATTTGTTTATTATAATTTCAAGTAGAAGGTATACAGGATACAGTGAAAATAAAAATAATCATAACCATGTTATCAAACGCTGTTGATTAACATGGAATTTCAACCCTTGCAGTTCCCATAACCCATTCAAACTTCGGCTATAACTAAGTCTGTGTTTTTGAAACAATAGTATAGCCAATCCTTGTTTATCTCTTCCTCTACTGTCCCTTTCTTCAATGTTATTTATATGTTAATTCAAAGTCCTTGTGGAAAGGATTTTGCAGAGGCTAGTATGTAATATTTATTAGTCATAAGAGCCAGTAGTGATATAGGTAGTCCTCAATTTATGATTGACTGTTTAATGGCCATTCAAGATTATGATGGCTTCAGAAAGGGTGCTTTATGGCATGTAAATTTGCCCCCATGCGGTCAAGTTATCACAATCTGGGTGCTTGACAACCTCTGCATTTATAAGTGGCTGCCAAATGCTTTTCAAACGTGAGATTGCCATTTGTAATCTTCTCTGCCAGTTTTCCCAGAAAGTCAATGGGAAAGAAAGAAAGAAAGAAGGAGGGAGGGAGGGAGGGAGGTAAGTTGCAAGGAACTGCTGCCTGCCAGAAAAACTCCCTTTCATCTCTGGGGGGGACTGTCTGAAAGAGCTAACTGCCAAGGGGAGCAGAACTCCTTTGACAAGATGAAAAACAGCTCAGATCCAGACGAGCCAAGCTCCAACTGGAAGCCTGCAGCCAACTGGAACAGTTTTGCACATGGGGAGGAGTGGAACATGACAGGCAGGTCTTTCACTGGGTCCACTTAACTACTGAGAGATTGTTTGATCACAATCAGATGTGCCAGGATTGCAGTTGTTGAGTAAACCAGTCACATGGGCAACTCAGTTAACAACCACTTTGCCCAGTGACCAAGATTCCAGTCCCAATTGTGGTTGTAAGTTGAGGACCTTATAGTAACTGCTAACAGTTCTTCACCTTAACAATGAATACTCTATATTTTAATGAAAGATTCTGCTGCTGGCTTACTTCGTATAATGAAAGAAATTCACCCCTTCGCAAGTGTGCCTGTATAAGATATTCTAAGAGAACTTCTTCATCTTTTGTGTAACTGGTTAGCCAATTTGAGAAGAAAACTTGATTTTTTTAGTTTCCTGATTTCAGTTATGAGGTTTTCTATAATCTTTTGATTTCAGTTATGCAGTGAGAAAAGTCATTTATTAAAAGATATGAGCCCTATCAGAAACAAGGGGGAAATGCACCTTTTTACATGTGCAATAGGGGGCTTTAATCCCCCTTAGCATGAAAGAGAAGTCATCATAATTTCAATTACTGAAATAAGAGATGCTTTCCCTGTCTTTTTGTTTTCTTTCAGGCTGAGCCAAGTTGTTTTTTTATACTCTGAAGATAATGAAGCACTGTTACAATAACTTAAGTGCTTGATTGCTATTCAGATGTTAGTACTGCAGTGTAGAGCTGGTGATTATGAAATTTGTAACTACTTCTAGTATTGTTGGCATCAGTTTGTCTTCCAGTGAAGACAAACAGGCCAAACAGAACTTTGTACTTCCATTGATTTTGATGGTTAGATGAAATGAATCCTCAGCTAACAACATCCCTGGGGATTTAAATTCTTTCATTCTTCAGGGGGGAAAAAGGTTTACACCACAATTCAAAGCAGACTGAGCTTGAGATATTTGCAGAATAATGGGATACTTATAGTTAGAGAACTCTGCTTTGGAGAATAATGTCTTTTGCCTACCAGGGCATCAATGTCAAAACCTGGATCTACAGTTGGAATTGTACCATTAGTGCCATCTGTGCACCTCATTTTCAAGTGTACCTTTTAAATCCTTTCCTCCTGTTCCTTGTTTTTGCTAAGATTAGACCACTTTTTGCCCTTTGGTACCTGTGTATGCAAATGCAATAGAATTCTTAATCATGATTACATATCTCTGATAATAATTATTTGTATTGCAGATTTTGTATTTGCGATGCTTTCTTTGTGAAAGCCTATTCTTCTCTGAAGATTCAGACTGCAAAACAAAACAAAGGCTAAATTGCTTCACTCTGTTTCTCAATTTATGTCACAGATTGTAAGTTATTGTTTCCTTTTTTTAAGGAGCAATTGAGAATTAAAAACTTCTCTTATCTTTCCTTATTTGTTCATCCAAATAAATGAATTCATATTTTAAAAGCACAATGTTGAAAAAGTGCCACCTGATTAAAATTCTTTACACATGTTATATTCAGCATTAGCAAGGAAGCTTAGGTGTATAGCTATTTTGGGGTATATTTTGCTGTGGCTTGTTGAGAACAGGGTAGTTGCCAAAGAAAAGAAATTGGCCCCAAACTTTTACTTTTATTTAGCAGCATCATTATGTATTAATAGAAAATAAAATGCAGCTGTCGTTTGAATACAGTAAAAGCAAAACTCCATAAAAAGAATCCGAACAAATGGAATATGTTCAGGGCAAAGCTGATTTTCTTCTACTGTTAGAAATAAATTAAAGGATTGTTTAAACTTCCACCTGGCTATGCAAATTATATTTATAGTTGTTTGATTAAGGATTTGTTGGTATTCCTGAATATATTAACTTCTGTCAAATTATGAATTGCTAAATGTGGACATAAAGATTAGAGTTAGAATTCTGGGAGTTGTAGTCACTCCCAGGAGGGCATCAGATTAGGGAAACCTGATCTAGGTAGGTGACTTCAAATAGAGAAATGTCAGTTGGGAGGGATTATCTTTCATTTCCTTCCTTCAGTCTAAGATCTTTTCTTCTTTATGTCGATTCCTGGAGACCAAAGGAAAATTTTCAAGAAAGAACAGTTTGAGATGTAGGGCACAGGTGCCAAAATTGCAGCATCACATTGCCGTCACATGACATTTTGTGACATTTTTTTCTCTTCATGGAGCTGGGGTGGGTGTGGCCTGGGTGTGGCCCATCCGGTGTGCTGGCTGCCAGTTTGACACCCCTGAGATAGGGGGTTTAGGGCAGTTAGAACATTAGGCCTCCTCGCATTGTTGCCTACTTTGTAGCTTGAAATCCATTTCAGCTTGAAAAACCAGCCATCAAACATAGCTTTGCTGCTTTCAGAGTTATTTGCAAACTTAACAATTAGCAGCGCTTCATATTTTTTTGTGGAGTTTTTGTTTGAGAAAAAACTAGGATCAGTATAGTATGGAGTTCAGCTACCCAATTTTCCATTCAGTGTATTGTATTCTAATGTAGATTTTCCTTTTTACCTGCTGCATCACTCTGTTGCCTCCTGTTTAGCTTAATGACAGATACTTAGTTACTTTTCACATGTACAGGTGTCATGATAATCCCTGATCATCATAAATCTAGATGGCTCGATCCTGATGATGTTCAAGAAGCTATTAGATCTGGCTATTCTTCCAGGCTGTGAAACATAGTGAAAGTTGAAATCCCTGCTAGATGGGATTTGTTTTGCTATCTGCTGTTTTGGGGCCAATCATGAATTCTTTTTGTATTTTGTGATGCAAGCCACCCATGGTTGTTAGAAACTGGGTGGCCTATAAATTCTATGTGCACAAATATATATGAATAAAGAAATAAAATGAATATCAACCTACTAAATTTCAGAGATAATTATCACATATTTTTCTTCCTGACAAATCTCTTGTTCTTCCTGTTTATTTATCATACTATGTGCATAGGTATAAAAATATCTAAGGTTTTAAGTGGTGCCATCTACTGGCCTCTTTTTTAGTTTCCTTCAAAACTGTCACTATCCAGTATGTATTTCTATTTTCTCTTGGGGCTTTGCTTTCATGGGCCTGGCATTTTGGCAGCTGCCTGTTACGTTATGGGTTTGAACACTTCCTTTCCAATTTTGAAAACTTACTTTGCCTCTTCCCAGCTGCAAGTATTAATGAAAAATCTACCTGTGCTCCCATTTTGTTCACCTTGTTGTCCAATAACAAGATGAGTCTTCAGATACTTTTTCATGGTCTCTTCTGGCTGTCATTAAGAATAGTTGTTAGTGGCTTCTTCCTTAACATACATTTGCTTTCTTACCCTGATCTCTCACTCAAGTCTCGAGGAGCGCTCGACAGTTTGCAGATAGTTTGGCCACCTGTTAGCAGTGAGAAGCAGCCGGAGTCACTCTCGTCTCTTGAGAGTGTTCAGCCAATCTCTCTCTCTCTCTCTCTCCTCCCTCCCTCCCTCCCTCCCTCCCTCTCCCTCTCCCTCTCCCCTCCCTCCCTCCCTCCCCTCCCTCCCTCCCTCCTCTCCCCTCCCTCCCTCCCTCTCCTCTCTCCCTCTCCCTCTCCCTCTCCCCCTCCCTCCCTCCTCTCTCTCTCTCCTCTCCCTCCCTCTCCCTCCCTCTCTCTCTCTCTCCCCCTCTCCCTCTCCCCTCTCTCTTGTCTCTCAAGAGCCCAGCCAAAGTTTCCTGCTGTGAGTGCTCCTTGAGAGAAAGACGATTTTGCAGATACCTTGGCTAAATTCCTGTACCTGGGAATCAAAGCGCTGAAGCGTGAGCAGTGTGGGAAACTTCAGCCGGGCTCCTTGAGCGAAGGCAGAATGCTGAAGTGCAAATGCAAGTGGCACAGCACTCCCACACCTTCCAGCCATCTCCATTGCTGCTTCGGCCCACCTGTGGCCCCGCCCCGCCTGTTGCTGCAATAGCACCATTACCTCATCCTGGCCAGTGAGGGCTGCCCTGCTTTTTGCACATTGCACCACCCACAAACTTGCACATTACATGTGCCACCCCTTACAGTGGAGATTTCCAACCCCACCATGGGCTGGTCCCATATTCCAGAGCTGCAGTAGTCACAAGATTGGTCCTTTGGTCATTCTGGTACAGTTCCTCCAGTTCATGGCAGGCCAGTGCACCCGAGTGGAGGAACAGCTGCTCCGGGATGACCAAAGGCCCAGTGACTACTGCAGCTCTGGAATATGGGACCGACTTTCCCACTAATGTCAGCAAGCCACCCTGGTGTGGATTTCCCTCCTCCGCCATTGGTCTTACCTTCCAGTTCCAGCTCATGTGGCTCTACGCAAGGTAAGTTTTGTGCTCGGCCGAAGGGTGGGGGCCAGCGGGTGGTCAGGCCACGTGGACGGCACAGCCTTGTGTTCCTGCGCAGCCTGGATTAATTGCTTTGGGGGGACATTTCTCTGCGGACCACAAAATTTTCTTGTGGACCACCAGTGGTCCATGGCCCGCTGGTTGGTGACCACTGTTCTGTTCTGTTGTGAGCATTTTCTCTTCTCTGTGCTTAGAGGGTGATTCTGGTGTTGACTACAAAATTCCTTCAACTTTAAAACATGAGTCGATTTATTGTATGTGTATAGGAGACAAGCCAGGTAGCAATAATAGAAGCTGTTTTAATAACTGGAGAAAAAAATCTGCAGGAATGCAGAATAATGATAAGTGGACATGGGAGAGATTAGTGTTGTTATTTTGAGGGTTTGCTTGCAAAGTATATACATTAAAGGGCTTTGAAAATTACATTGAAATCTCAAGTTGTTTGACCTTTTCCAAGGAGAAAACAGTGGGATTTCAGCATTTTGTATATCCTTGTGCTCACAGAATTTTGTATATCCTTGTATATCCAGCATTTTGTATATCCTTGTGCTTAACAGAAGCAGAGTTAATGATGCAAAATAAGCAAATAAATTTTATTTACCCTATGCGAGTTGAATTATCATTGCGGATAAATCCTTTTCTCAGTGCCAGCCTACATATATAATTCATAGACAAATAAGATTAAAGGATTTTTTTTTCTGTAAACATTCCCATACCCTACATTTTTGCACAGCTTGATTTGTCTAACAATTGCTTCAACCAGTCTTTTCTCTAAAAGGAATATTTATCTGAAGATGAGCTTGAACTGCCAGAGCTGGAGCCAGTTTTTTATGTCCCTGAATTGGGACCTGGAAACTCAGGCAATGTTAACTTACATTTGAACGTAGAATAATAGGGTTGGAAGGGATCTTGGAGATCTTCTAGTCCATGGCAGGAGATCCTATACCGTTCCAGACAAATGGCTGTCGAAAATCTTCAGTGATTTAGATAGTCATGGGACAGGGTGTCCTTCTTCTTTATTAGATTTGTATGTCACCTGCACTTCCAGAAACTCTGGGGGATAAAAAACAATGTTAAAATGTTTTTTTTTAAAAAAAAGAACAATATCAAAACCACAAAAATAGCATGAGACAAAAGAGCAATAATGGCAAGTACATGCATTCAATTTCAGAGCTACTACAATTATTGACTGACCAGGGACGAAAATAGCCAGAGAAATGATTGAAGCCTGAGAAATTGCCCCCTTGTCAATTAATAAGAGTGCTGTTTTATCACCTGCCTCTCAGATATGTAGGAGCCAAGGGCACGGCTGCACAAGGAAACAACAATTAACAACTTAATAGCCAGCCATCAACAGCCTAATTAACTAAAAGATATATACAACCAGGAACCAAATAAATACAACGCGTGGAACAGCCCAGTGCTCATATTTTGGAGAGATAGAAGTTCCTTGATGATGGGCTGTAACACGAGCCCAAAAGCTTGGAAGAATAAACCTTTCATCCCTGTGACTGACTTAAATTGGATCCTGCAGAAATATTTGTCTTCCCTAAAAATTTTGGTAATTCTTTTTTTTTTTTAACCTCATCCAAGTTAGTCTGTATTTTTTCTTGTTTTTTTTTTTAGATAAACTAATGTATAGAATATCCTCTCACAAAAGCTTTGTTTGCATCTCAAATCACTCTTAAGTCCATAATAATGTTTAAGGTATTTTTTATTAGTTCTATTAGTTTCTTTTTACAATCCTTCACTATAGCTTATTTCTGTAACAACATTTCATTTAGTATCCATCTGCAAGTTGTAGCGTTCTTTTTATAAACCAAACTCACAGAAAAAGTGTTTGATAAAATTTCCACTTGAGGAATTCTTGTAGCTAAATTCTTTGAAATCCAGATCGTATCTATTCTTGAAAAACATCAACGTCCCTCTGAAAAATAGTAGATTCTTTAGAACAGGGCTGTCAAACTCCTGGCCCATGGGCTGGATGCGTCGTGTGCTGGCCAGGCCCACGCCTGGCTTAGTGAAGAGGAAAAAAGTCCCAATACAACACACTACGTCATCATGATGATGTGAGTTTGACACCCCTGCTTTAGAATCTCAGTTTTTCTGTCTGGGTGTATCCACTAATCTTAAATTATCTGTCATACCAAAATGGCATTTGGTAATTTCCCTTGAGTGATTTTGACATTTTTCTCAGATATTCTGTCTAACAATGAGGAAATGACCCCATTCCACTTCCCCATCAAACATCAATTTTAATTAAAAATTATTGATATCTCCATAAGTCATATAAAATATTGCTTTATCATCATTTGAGACATAGATTTACCAAGTCATAGTCTTAACCCCATATAATTCAATTTCAACTTCAACAAATCTACCAAGTTCATCGATCAACTTTAGTTTGGGTTTAACATACAAAACTCTATTTCTTTTTTTAAAGTCCTGCTGAAATAAATACTCCACCCAAATTTTTAGAAATCTAATATTAGATATCTTTTGTTCTAATAAGGGTCTATGTAGCAAAATGTATCTTAATTTTTTAAAATAATAACAAAATTTTGGGGCAGCATGTTAAACATTTTAACCTATAACTAGGCCAGATTTAGAAAATACCTGTGTCACTCAATTCATTTTCTTCTCTTTGATTATTTTTTTGTATATCTTATAATTGATATAAAATCTTACCTGTCACCTCCATTTGATCCTCTTCTAATTCTCCTTTGTATTTTCAACAAGATTATCCTGACTTTTGAAAAGAAATTAGTCAACATCTCTGTTGTTCAGAAATAAAAATCATACCCTCTAATTTATCCCAGTGAAATGAAATCCTTTTCTGCCTTAATGTTTTAGTCACAAAGATAAATTCTTTTTCCTTGCATAAAATTCTAATAGGTATTTATTTTAAAATAATTTTATCTACATTTTCAATCTTCAATTTTGTATTAAAGTGCTGTTGCAGAACCTGATCTCTTGTGTTTTTTCCTTACAAAATGGACCAAGACATCTCATCCTGGGCACCCTTTTTTTGAACTATTACCATCTGGCAGATGGTACAGGATAATAAAAACAAGGACAAATAGGCTGAAAAACCGTTTCTATCCCAGGGCAGTAACTATATTGAATTCTACTGTATAGTGCAATATTAATGCAATATCGGATTTTCAATTCAATTGTATAGAATGTGAAGGATGTGTGTTTGTGTTTTATTTTTATAGTTATAATATCCACTGAAGATGGCATTTAATTTTGTTGTATGAGGTGCAATGACAATAAAGTAGACTAAACTAAAGACATCCCTTATACTATACACTTTGTCCATCTCTGTTTCAATACAATCTGCTTCCCACCTAAAAAAAGTAGACATAACTCTGTAATATTTTCATCAGATCTGGAATAGCTCTAAATCTCAAACAAAACAATTTCTCCCTCAATTTCAGTAAAACCCTTTTGTCCAATTCTTATTCTAATTCTCTATCCACAATTTCAGTTTTACTGTCCAGAGTATTCATTTTGTCATTAACACTTTTTGCATCATCATATTTGCCTTATAGAGTTATCCATGTTTTTCCAAACTTGTCATCTATTTTGTTCTCAAAGGCTGTACATTTAATCTCAAGTGATTGAATTCTATATCCAATTGGTCAAACATAGTCAAAGTAAATCCAGTGGGACAGCCTTTTCTACTTTCTCTACCGATTTTCCCTCCTTTTGGAAGCTTTTCTGGTTGTCATTTTGTAATAAAAAAGTACACACAGGGAGAAGTAATCCCCCACCCTCTTTTTTTAGTTCACTTGAGTTGTGCTTGACTATTGACATATACTACATCTAAGTTTCCATAGTTATAAATAAGCAGGCAGTCTACTCTTATCTCTTGTTATGTAAATCCACCAATTGGTTGTAGTATTTTATCTGGAAACAACTCAAACAACTTTATTTGATTTAGACATGGCAGGTCTATATCAGTTACTTAATTCAGTTACAGTTTTTACATGCACTCTAGTTATAAACGTTTGTCTCTTTAAAAAAAAAACACTCCGCTTTCCTTTAAAACATTTGTATTTCACCCGTGTTAAGCTCTTTGCCATATGGTTTTTAAAATATAAATCTTTACATCTTCTTTTTGTTTTACAATTCAGAGAAAATGTGGCTCACCATCTGCTGTTAAAAAAACCAAAACAAAACCTCATGCTGTGATGTAAAAGAGCTGCGGTGGCACAGTGGTTAGAATGCAGTATTACAGGCTAATTCTGCTGACTGCCAGCTGCCTGCAATTTGGCAGATTGAATCTCACCAGGCTGAAGGTTGACTCAGCATTCCATCCTTCCGAGGTTGGTAAAATGAGGACCCAGATTGTTGGGGGCAATAGGCTGACTCTAAACCGCTTCGAGAGAGCTGTAAAAGCACTGTGAAGCGGTATATAAGTCTAAGTGCTATTGCTATTTATTTAAAACGTGGCTAAGAAATGGAGTAGCAGGTTATATTGTTCCTAAAGGCTACACCATAGATGTGAACGTGAATAGAACTCCCACCTCCCAGCTGCTCAACTCGCAAGTGTATTTCAGAAACTCCCATCTCTTTTGCCTGTAGGGAACAAATGGAGTGACTTTGCATTCTTTCCTTCATCTGGAAAGATGCTTTTGCACGTTATTCTTGTGAGCTTGGCAGATGCTACATTTTAATTAATGGATTTGTTCCACTGATTGGAACTTATTAAACTTTTATATGTGGAAAAACTAGTCAACCGTTTAAAAATGTAAACGGATGATTAAACCTGAACAAGAATAGGAATAATAATTTGTATGAAACTGTGGCCAAATTCTGGCATTTATGGCACTTTCAACTGTAGATGCTGAAGCTGCCTCAATTTTCAGGCAAAAGAATCACACTATTTAATATGGAAGTGGTTTGCCTTGAAGCCAAATGAATCTTGACCTTGAAACCAAATCAATGTAGATTGCTCCATAAATTGGAACAAATAGATGGCATTGAGGGATATTTGACATCTGTTAAAAGAGTACTGAAGTAGTGTCAGATCTAATGTTACTAATTATGTTTTCTTAGTCATGTATGCCATACAGAATGTCAAGGAAGTATCTTGGGTAATGCCAAGAATACATTTCACATTCTATGTCAGTCAACTTCTGTGCTTAGCTATCTTTGCTTTATCTTAGTTTGCATGCCCACCTTTTAGCTATTGTGCAATGATCCATTCCTCATTTGAAGACCTGCTTCTCATCTTAAAGAACAAGCATATTTATGAGGTAAACTGCAGCATTGGGAAAGGGGAGTGCATTACAGCATTTAAATGGAAAATAACAATTTGGACATGGAAAATAAAGCATTGCTCATGAAATAAACACAATGTTAAAAAGTTATGATGTTTGTGTAGTTACTTATAAAGCACATCTTAATTATAAGTATTTTTACAAATATCTTTACAATCCCCAAGCCATGTCACAACTTTTTATCACTGTTAATGTTTGGAGATTGAAAGTTGAAAGCATTCTTAATAAAGGCACCAAATGCAATCTCCGTTTTTGCATCTCTTACAATACAGAGGATGCAGCAGGCAAACCAAATCCCCCAATGTCACAGCCATCCTGACTCTTCACTCCTTAGTCAGTGGCTGGATCCTGAAAACGATAGCAGTCTATTTCAAGGGTAGGCTAAACGACACTCATAGGATTTGGAAACACTTTGAAGAGTCTTTCACCTATTCCAATTGCCCAAATCTTGGCTATATTTTTCTTTTAAAAAGAGTGCCTCTGGTCATCAAAAATTAACATGCCTTGCTTTATTTGTTGTTGGAATGCTAAATCAGTCTGATCTGTCCAGAGGTTGATAATACTTATAAAAGCTTATTTTAATCATCATATTTTAACAACCCCATAATCCCTTGCAGGGTGGAGTCTGGGCAACTGAATGGAGCTAGCAGTGTGTTTAATGGCCAGATGCCCTTCCTATCACCAATGCGGAGTTTTGTTCAGTAGATATATTCTCATTGTCCCCAGAGAGATAAATATTTGCCTCTACCCAGGATCAAATTCACAGTCTCCTGATTGTGAGGTGAGTGCTCCACTCTAGGCCACTGCACCACTTCCTATTAAACCTTTTTTTTAATGTTGGTCCTTTGTGTCTGTCAGGATATTATTTCTCCCTCAACCTTGTTTTCCAATTCTTGTTCCTTCTCCATCCTTGTTTTCATACTATGACTGCTAATTAGACACCATTGAATTCTGCATCATCCATGTATGCTTCTGCTTGGAAACTGTTGGAATGATATGTTAGTGAAAAAACAAAATATTAGGGACTTTACTTGGTAGGTAACATCATTGAGACTAAACATTTTTTAAAAATGTTATAAGCCAAGCTTTTGACTATTCAGCACTCCCAATTAAATTTAAATAGTTTTGGCCACTATAGACCCTACAGATTCATACCTTGTGAGAAAAAATATAATTTTCATTTTATTTATTAAATTTGTATGCTGCCCATCTCTGTTCAAAGCAACTCTTTGTCCCAATGTGTGCATTTTGGATGCTTCTCTTATATTATCTATGGAGTTTGAAAAACTGGTTTGTAGGATAAATATTCACAAAAATTGGAATTGACTATATAAAGTTTAGAGTCTGTTGCCTGGCAGCGTTTCAAATATGTTTCTGAGCTCAAATCATATTTTAAGTTTTACATATGATGTTGTAAATTCATTGGAGCATGACTTTGTGTGCATACTGTTGCATCACCCCATGATCTGTTTAATCTATGAACTTGTAAATAGATTTTTGCAAAACATTGTAAGCTATCAATTGTTGGGGGTGGGGTGGGGTGAATGCCTCTGAAAGGCTGTTCTAAGTTTTCTCAGCATGGGAGATGGAAATATAAGTCAATACAGCATCTTTTTATCATTTAGAAAGCACATTTCATGTAATTAGATTTCATTTTATCACACTACTGTTTATTCCCCCAAATATACATAACAAAATTCATCGTATGCTGGAACTTTTGTGAGTTTTTATTAACAAACTGGTATTATGCAAGGCAGTGTAATGGTGAGTGGATTCATTTTTAAATTAAAGTCTCTAAAATGAACACATCCTGATTTTTGAAAGTGTGGGTCTTGAAACCCATAGTGAAGATATTCATATTGCTTATGATAAGAACCAATAAAAGACGGATGTGCTCTATCTATGGAACAATTCTGATCTTTGTTGCATAGATCAGTGTAGTCTTTCCTTGCTAAAGATTAGACTCTAGCCAAAAATAATGCATGTGAGTTCATGTAGTTTGTTATCAAGCTAAGTAATATTTATAGGCAGAATAATAATGAATAATGGGCTTTGCTATGAGTTGCAGCAGATGAAATGAAAGTAAAATATGGCAAAAGTCACCTACAAAATCTTATTTTTTCCCCCTTTTGCTGAAGCGAAGCCTATATATTTTCTTTGCAGGAAATGGTGCAAGAAAATTATATGGATTCAAGATGCCCTGAATCACCCCAGTTTCACTTATTCAGCTCTACTGATACTATATTTAGAGTGGTAGCAGAAAACTTCCTTTCGTAGTAAAAGTGGAGAAGCTAAGATGTTCAGTTCTTGAAGTATTTGTGTGTATTTGCCATCAAAAGATTCCACTGTGCATCTAGCTTTCGTCTCATGCTTTATAATATCTAATATAATATGTTCCGCTAAGTTAGTGAGTGGATAAGCTATCACAGTTGATGAACTGTTTGTGGAAATCTTCAAACTAAACCTTCCATTTGATTGAATAAAGCAGCTGCTTCTGGAGTGAGAAGTAAATTAGGACCATGACACTGCCCTCCCAACCTGATCCTTTGTGCAGTCACTTTTTGTGTCCAAAGTATACAACATACTAATGAAAAATAAGGTGATTGTGATAAATTGCAATGTAGTAATGATGTGGCCAGTATTTGCCTTGAGGAAAATCAGCAGCAGCAACTTGGCCAATGGAGTGGAACTTTGCACCAGAGAAGTCGAGCATGACCAGAGAAGTGAAGCATGAAGTGAAGCCAATTCCCTTCTCATATCAAATGGTGAATTCTTTTGCATCAGTCCTGGAGATCACTGTTTATATGCTCTACTTATCTAGGTCTTGTGGATTCTAAGCATGAGATGAATACATTTCCTCATGCTTTTAAAATGACTAAATGTCTTAAGGCTTCTAAATTTTGGCTCTGCTTTCCTTCTACCTGATTTGGCTATATAGATTCATCTATAACCATGTTGGCGAACCTATGCCATGTGTCCTGGAAGTGGCACACAGAGCCATTTCCCCCAGCACGTGGGGAGCCCCACTGTGTATGCAGGCACGCGCCGCTGCCCAACAGCTGATAGTCGGGTATCTGGCGTGCATGCGCAGGAGGCAGAGGGGTATGTGAGGGAGACGTGTGCATGCGCAGAGATGCACAGCGCACGAGGGGGGAATTTGTGTGTGTGCAGATGCGCAGTGCGCGAGGAGGGAGACATGCGCACATGCGCAGGCACACACTACGTGAGGGGGTTCACACGTGCATGCTCAGGGGGCATGGGGGCCCAGCACGCATTGCCTTCTGGGCAGTGGCATGCAAGCACATGCAAGCGAGCGCACACACAATTATCGGCACGGGAGCTACCATTGATCTGTAAGAATGTGATAAGAATACAAATATTTCCATTCTTCTTTTTTCCCCCATGCTTCTTAATCCCCAATTTGTCTAATAGATCTGTCTAATAGAGAGTAGTATCAACTACTTCAGTGCAAGTGTTAGAAATTTCTAATGGTGAAGACATTGTTTTCTGATAGGGTTCAAGTTGATGAGTGACAACAATTAGCTTGCATATTAATGCAATGTGCAAATAATACTATTAATATTTGCATATTGCCTTGATTGAATAGTATCAAATGCGAGATAATGTTTGTTTATATTAACATCTATTCTTTATTCTATATGAGAAATGAAAGAAGAAAGAAGGAACATGTACACAAATAATAGTTTCTTTATTTTAATGTAGCAGGTATTCTAGAAATTTTTATTTCGTGTTCTTGTACATGATTTCACTTACAGTTCCAGTGAAAATCACCTTGTCTTTTATTGTTTGAAAAGTTCATCAATGTAGAAAATATCAATACCTATTATTTTCCTCACCTAGAGACTGGTGAGACAAGACAAGAATATTTCCTGAGGACAATAAATAGTCCATAAAACACATCACCTGATTAGCCAATTCAGTAAATGGGCCATTCAGATTGCTGCACATCTTACATATTATATGACAACATTTGGTCCCACTTAGCAAAATAGATTCATTTAAATCAGAAAGTTAAAAAAAATCACTAAAATGAGTGAATAAGACTGATCAAGGTGTTTAATTAGGTATGGGGTTAATAGCTCACAGTGAGAGTTGACATGAAATGAACAGTATAATAAAACATGTTTAGTGACTTCAGTGGCCTTTCACTACATTTATTTTGCCTCTAAAACCACTAATGAAAACTCATTAAAGTGTGCCAAGTTTGAGGCCTTCCTTAATTTGATGACAGTCATTTGTTTGGTCTATAAGAGACATGAAGGAAGTTTTCATCAGATGTAATTTAATCTCCCTATCATTGAGGCATTGTTTAATTGTCTCTGTTGGGCATTCTTGCCCCACATGAACACTTGAGTCCCTAGTAAGTCCAACTCTCCAGGTCCTTTTTGAAAATTTTATCTCCTCTGGGAGTATCCTCTTCTGGGGCAAGCTAGTTCAGAGGGGCAAAAGAAATATATGGATCCATCTGGGAATCAAATATGAATTGTGCCAGTTGGGTTTGGTGTTTAAGGCACCAGACTAGAAAGCCAGAGACCATGAGCTCAAATTCTGCCTTAGCCATGAAAGTCTGTTGGGTAACCTTTAGTTAGTCACTCTTTCTTAGCTCAACCCATGTTATAGGATTATTATGGAGATAATAGAAGTAGGAAAGGTGTGTTGGATATGTTAATCATTTTGAGTTATTTGTAAAAATAATAAAGGAGAGATATACAATAAATAGATAATTAAAAAACCTGGACTGAATGCACTTGAAGTGAGCAAGAATATACAAGGCCTCTTTATGTAAAAGAAAGTTTGTACGGCTGTTGTAGATCTTCATGATTATATGTTCCATATGTACCCCATGTGTGGTTATTACATAAAAGACAATGGTGATTTACTTAAACGATTTAGCCTAATCTATTGGATGATTATTGAATGTCCAGATGTGCCCTTTATGCTCTGTCACAAACACTAGCACCTTGATTTTAATGTAGCTAATTTCTACTTCTTTTGCATTATAATATTCAGCCAGAGAAAGCAGTGCTGTTTTAAGCCAATATGGGTCTGGGAGAACAGAATTACATTGTCTGCATATAAATCTTATTCAGTTTTAGGGAATTATGTGAAAGGTGATTCATCTTGGCAAGGATAGATTTAATAATTAAATAATGATAGTGCTGGAGAACATCCCCTGTCAAACAGAGATCTCCTTAGTTTAATGGTCCCAGAAGCTACATCTGACCTTTATAGTTGAACTATCATGTAATTTATAGATAAGCAGAAGGAGCTTTTTGTCTGTGGTGGAATTTTGGAACTTGGGCCAAAGATTAGATTGGGAAATTGAATCAAAGTCTCTCTAATATTTATGTAGGCTTTATATAGCTTTCCATGTGATTTTGAAGTATATTTCTCTGCCAATAGAACAAAAGCAAGATTGAAAAGACCAGACACTTCTGAATTCAGCTTGTAGCTCAGATAATATATTCTCTAGGTCTAACCAATCCTGAAATTTTATGATGAGTTATCTGGCATACCTTTTATCAACCTCACTAAGTAGACCAGAATAAGAGTTTAGAGGTTGTAGCGAAGATAAAGGTAAAGGTTTTGCCCTTCAACATACATGACAAGATGAAGCATAGTTCCTGATGTCTCTCCACCTAGGAATCTTTAAATACTTAAATATTCCCCTGTGTCAAACTATGTGGCAGAGTTGTAGTTCTTCTTCTCGTAATAGAAGCATACAAAAAACCATTATATAACTGCTGTTGCTCTTCAACTATGAAAGATGAAAAATTATCTTGGCATCTCTTTGAAGGTCATCCACCCAAGTCCTTGCCATAAGCATCATGCTGCATCCCAGCTTTAATCTGATCTAAGAAACCAACACTTTATCTCCCCACCTGTCTTTCTAGTGCAGGGGTGTCAAACTCGGTTTCATTGAGGGCCACATCAGGGTTGTGTTTGACCTTGGGGGGCAGGGTGGGTGTGGCCAGGGTGGCCATGGCCAACTCAATGTCACTCCTGTCGGGGGCACTGGTGGTGACCCAAGCGCTCTGCCAGTGAAAGCAGGCTCCCAAGCTCTGTTTTTGGCTGCCACAGCCTCCTGCAATCCTCTGCTAGTGAAATGGAGCTCAGGAGCTCCATTTTCACTGGCAGAGGGTTGCAGGAGGCTGTGGCAGCTGAAATCGCAGCTCGGGAGCCCATTGTCGCTGGCAGAAGTGCCATCGGCCAGTCCTTCACTGTTTCTAGGCCGGCCTCACAGGCCAGACCTACGTACCCCATGGGCCGGATCCAGCCCCCGGGCCTTGAGTTTGACACCTCTGTTCAAGAGGATCCAACCTCTGGGAGTTGATCTTATTTATGTAACCTATAGATCTACAGCTATGGCATTTTACAGCTGAATCAAGGGCATGAATTTTAGTTGTTCGGAATCTGATTTTATGTCCAAGAGCATTGCAGTAAAAGCATAAAACTAGCTTGCATCTTCTCTTTTTTTTTAAAAAACAAGTTTTATTAAAAGTTTCAACAACAAACAAATCATTACATATTAAATCTTTCCCTGTCTTTCTACAATAATTTCCCCAATATTCTCATAAAACACAAACAAACACAAACAAACATAAAAATCTTTTAGTAAAGTACCTTGGCCCCAGTTACCTCTCTTTGCATGGGCTAAAATAATAGCGCATATCACTCTTCACAATTCTATCTTATTTAATCCATCTTAATTAAATCATTAAATTTGTATCTTTTGCCCATTCATTATCCCTCTATCTCTTCTTATAATAAAAAGAATTTCTCCTGAAATCACTAATCAGAGTATGATGCCTTTCTATCCTCCCCTGAGTTAGTAAAATTAACATTCAACATAACAAATACCCAATTTGGTTCTGCTTGGTACATTCTATCCACCAAAAATGTTTAAATACATTGTATCCTCCTTTCCTTCGATATTTTATTACATTTTAAAAATCAATCATTATTAAAAACTTCAACATTTTAATTTCTTATTAAATCTTAAACCATTCTAATTTACTATTTCAAATATAAATGTTACAATACCATCTTCTGTACCTTAGCAGAATCTTTCTTACAGAAATTTATATTTCATCCTTTGTCTCTAAAAAAATCCCTCTTCTCCCATCCAATTTTAAAGCTTTGAGGCTTTTCTCCGCCTTTCCCCTTTCTTTCTTCCCCACCAAATCTTCCTCCCCCTTCTTCTTCTAACCTCTGCCTTGCTGGGATCCCTTCTCTGTTGTGTTCCCTTTTTCTCTTGTTTGTTATCATTATATTTACTTTGCATCATATTTTTCTCTTTCTCAAATGTTTTTTAGATCTTAAGTCCTTCATTTTCCTTGCTCTCTTCCTTCCTTCTTCCTTCGATAAGTTTTGGGATTCAATGAAGATGGCGTCTTCGTCTCTTCCTTGTTGTTCTTCTTCCGTTTCCATCTGTTCCATTGTCTGTTGGTAATTGACCAGCGCCATTTCTAGAAATAGAAAAGCTTTTTCCATGCCATCTTTGCAGGCTGCTTTTGTTTGCTCATATTCATCCCTCAGG
This sequence comes from Notechis scutatus, assembly GCF_049901735.1. NCBI lineage: Eukaryota > Metazoa > Chordata > Lepidosauria > Squamata > Elapidae > Notechis > Notechis scutatus. Next base: position 121,332,488 of record NC_142010.1, read on the forward strand.
TCTTCAAAAAGGAAAGCCATTATAAATAAATCTTTTCTTTTCTTTATTCCTCTTTCTTCTTACACCAACCAAATATTCCGAGAGAAAGGCAAAACAATCCCAAAATCCACAATCCTCAATAAATCCAAGCAAGCCAAAATTCCCCTTCCTCTTCCAGGGGTGGTATCAAACAAATAAAAAAAAAAGAGTCCAAATCTATATTTTAAAGCCTTATTAAGATTATATTTCTGTCCTCAAGTCTTCAAGGCATCTCCTCCAACAAGATCCAAATTTATATATTTTCTTTATCCTCTTCCTTCCGGCTTAATTCCGTCGGGAGGGAGAGTAAACTTTCCTTTCAGCACCTCAAAATAGCCGCTTTTTTTTTCTCTTGTGGAAAAAATCATCAAAAACCATCTTTTCCAGGAATTAAATTAGATAAATCTCAAAGCCCTGGGTCGACCAAGAAGAACTTTCACTTTCAATAACTTTCTTCTTCCTCCTGCGCATACTTGCCCGGCTGTCAACTTCTTTGTGGCGGCCATTGCGGACCGCCGCTGCACCGCCCTGGTAAAAGGGGGTTCTGCCGGCCAGGGAGGGGGTCTGCAACACCCCCAAACCCTTCCTCCGGATCCCCTTACCTTCAGCTACCCCTGCAGGGCAGCCTTGCTCCGCACCCGTCCGGTCGGAGCCCCAAAACGGCTGGCGCGGCAGGGATCGCGCAGCTTCGCGAATCCCTACCGCCGCTGGGCCGACAAACCGAAACCTCCGCATCTTCTCTGTTTCTCTCCTGGTGGTACAGATTCCAAGATGGCTGTCAGAAGGGAATGAGGGAAGAGAGGTTATAAATCTGCTGTTTCTCCCTGCTTTGATTTTTCAAGTTATCCATCTTTTATTACACATCATTAGAAAAGCTCTTCCAAATTACCTGCAGTGCCCTGTCTCAGCTGTTTGTCTCGTTGATAAGCAAACCCTTCTGTAAATTGGTCAGTCAGAATCAGATCATCCCAACTCATATCTCTATCATTTAAATTTAAATTTGAAATTTAAAATCTGAAATGTGTGCCTGCAGGCTGGCTTTGCCTGAACTTGAGAATTTCACAGCTAACAGTCAGGCATCTTATGGAATCATCAAAGGAACTGCTAAATCTTTGCATGAAGAATTGTTCAGCATTGGGCTGTTGCTCTCAGTGACAAGTATTGTCTGTGTGATCTCTCCTTGTTTCAGCAAACTCAGCATGAAGGTCGGTTTGCTGCAATCTGTGGGAAATTCCACTGTTTCATACCTACTGACAAAATCTTGCCAGACTGAAGTCTCTACTATCTGCTTCTACAATATACTCTCTGAACTAGCGTTTTAGGACCCATACTCTTTATACTCTATATAAATGACCTTTGCGATCACCTTATTAGCAACTGTGTCCTCTTTGCGGATGATGTAAAGCTATTCAACACCACCGACAATGCTACTACTCTTCAAAGTGACCTTGATTATGTGTCTGAATGGTCAAACAGTTGGCTACTCCAAATCTCGACTAACAAATGCTCTGTTCAACACATTGATAAAAAAATCAATTCACCAAATACAAACAAGGTGGATATGACCTCGTTGACCCTCACTCTGTCAAGAACCATGGAGTTCTCATATCAAATGACCTAAGCGCCAGAGCTCACTGTAACAGCATTGCCAAAAAGGCATTAAGAGTTGTAAATCTAATCTTACGAAGCTTCTCATCTGGAAATGTTGAATTGCTAACTAGGGCATTCAAAACCTTTGCTAGACCAATACTTGAATACAGTTTATCTGTCTGGAATCCGCACTGTATATCAGACATTAATCCAATTCAGCGAGTCCAGAAGTATTTCACAAGAAGAGTACTACACTCCTCTGCTCACAACAGAATGTCCTATACCACCAGGCTTGAAATTTTGGGCTTGGACAATCTTGAACTACGCCGCCTATGGTTGGACTTAAGTGTAGTACACAAAATTATCTGCTACAATGTCCTACCAGTCAATGACTACTTCAGCTTCAACCGCAACAATACAAGAGCACACAACAGATACAAACTCAATGTTTACCGCTCCAAACTTGATTACAGAAAGTATGACTTCAGCAACAGAGTGGTCAATGCCTGGAATGCACTACCTGACTCTGTTGTTACATCCTCTAACCCCCACTCCTTTAACCTCAAACTATCCACTATTGACCTCACCCCATTCCTAAGAGGTCTGTAAGGTGTGTGCATAAGTGCACCATCATGCCTCCCATCCCTGTCCTATTGTCCCCATTTAATCGTACCTATTTTCTGTATTCTTACTCATGTTTATACTTATACCTATTATTTTGTAAGCGATTGACAAATCAAATAAATACAAAATAAATAAATAAATAACTATTGGGGGGGTTGTCCTCACCCTTTTCTTCTCACACATAATATCTGGGCTGACATGCCTCTTGTTCCTCAAGAATGTAGCCCTCCTTCCTGGGGATCCACGTCCTCACTGCATTCCATCCAGTAAAAGGTGGGGGGGAGTAAATAGATGAGATCATTAATGTTTAGTGTAGCTTCTGATTCAATTAGCTTTTGTGGAAACATTCATCAGCCTCAAAATATTGTAAGGTGCCTGATCTTTCTAATCGCAAAGTGCATGAAGGAAAGGTGGTAGTAGCGAGCTTCATATATTGTAAACAGGTTAATTAATCCTGTAAACAATTTTTTCCCAGAGAAAGTTGGGAAGAGAGAAAGTAACAAATTAACGAAAGGTTAGGTTGTGTAAGAATTTCCATAATGATGTATGTTCATTTACTAATCCCAGGATGAATACTTATAGAAAGTCTCCTGAAAGGTAATTGATGTAATTTCCAGCTCTCTCCATGTTACTTTATGCTTCTGAATGCTAAACAATCCGTTAATAATTTTAGGCTATTCAGTTCTTATCAAAAACTGTATTGTTAATGGAAGCTTAATTTCCAAGCCATGTGGTCTGTTAATGGTTATTACAAGAAAAAGAATCTCTAGGTTATGAATTGTAAAACGGGAAATAAAATGTAAATTAATCATATTAAGAGTAGATGTTTCACAATAAATGAATCTTAAATTTGCCGTATCTAAAATTTAAGAATATAAATCAAATCAATGTGAATATTTTTCCAATGAAAATTTGTCTTTGTATGCCTGTTCTTGGTCCTTGTTCTTATGCTGTTTCCTGATTATCAGTTGCCCGTCTTATCCTCAGGAGGCTTTGGTGTACGATTTTGTCAGAGGTTTATTGCTGACTGCTTGACATCCTTAAAAATGGATTATTATTTTTTTTAAAAAAAGACTATTCTACCAAGTGCAGTAAGACAAAAAGTGTCCTTTCAAAAACCATCAAACATTCTATCGGTTCCCATTTTTGTTTCAGATGATTCTGAAATTTCCATAAAAGCACTTATATACAAGCCTATCAAAGACCCCCTACTCATACAAAATTAAGCACACTTTTCAAGATTTATCCTAGACACCAAGAGAAATACATCTGCAGCAGCAGTCAGAGCTGAAAACAGTCATCCATTCCATTTACAATCTAACAGTAACCAAAGTCTTTAACTATCGATGCAGGTTCTATTCTCCCAATGGAACCTGAGGCTATCCAAAGTGTGCCTTGAAGAACAGATGGTCACAATTCAGTCCACCATGTGGATGAATCAATTTCTCCAAATCATCTCACAGCTTGGCTTCTCAATACAATATCTACTCTCAGCTGGACATCTGGCCAAGGCAATATTCAGACAAAGAGTCTTGGATGTTTACATCCAAACCAATGTTGAGTTACTTACAACATCAGGTCATAGAAATGGCTGGACAACAATAAAATGTCCTTTCAAACGGGAAAACACCTGACCATGGGCCTATCTCAATACCATAGCACAGCCCTATTCAGAACCATATTTAGCAAGTTGATTCTTTGGTTAAATGCAGACAATTCCACCAAGTGCCACATTCTGAGAGAAATAGAAGAATCTGTGCATGTCTTATTCAATTGTCAAACATACGTCCCATCAAGAGCACAATAGTACTTACAGACAGTACACAATAGAACCAAATATTAGGACTGTAATGAAAGATCTTATTTATTTTAGGGCACAAATGCTGTACGTATGTATTCATAAAAACTATATAGTGTATAGCTTTGTATAGTGTATAGGATTGTCCATCCGATAACATGCTTTATAGCACACAGGAGCAGTAAATGTGATGAATTCGTCTAAAAGCATACTGTTCTGTGTCTCTGTATTCTATTTTATTTTATGCTATTTTATTTCACTCTTTTATCTTTTCCTTATTGATTTTATTTCACTTGATTATACCTTAGCTCACTTTATTGTATCTTATTGTGATTGACTCCCATTGCTTTGATATAGCCAATTGACTAGTCAATGAGGTTATCCTGCTACCACTTACAGTACATACCACTTTCCCTCTTTCATTTCCTCTGGCTTTTTCCTTTGTGATCCTGTAGCTTTATCAATCAATTTTATTCAGTTCCTGGTTTTACAGTATTCTCCTTTGAACAAATGGAACAATTTCCAGTTTCATCCTCTAGAGATGACACCACCCCCAAAAAATATCAATTCAGAAACTGCTGTGTCTGGGATCCTTCATATTCAGGAAGTGCTCTTGCTTTTTGTAAAAGTCTAGCTTGTTTCAAAATATTCCCAGTCCATCTCTGGATCTAAATTACACCAAACAGCATAATCTCATCTATACATTAGTACTGTTCACCTCTGCATATCTAATTGACTATATATGTGCTATAGGTTGAATTTTTTGGGAAACTACTGTATCTTAGCAATCCTGGATTTCAGTAGCCAAGCCATCAACCTAGATTTCATATCCTGTATGATGCAGTTATTTTTTTCATGCAATTGATGCCAACATGCACTACACTTACTGCTTCCCTAGATCATCTACAAAACATCATCTAGATAACCAATTTCAGCAACTTTTCCCTTGTAGTTAGCTCACATACTTGTCTGTCTTATGCTTCTAAAAATTGAATCACCTTCTACAAGGATGCCTGGCCCATGGAAATAGTTCGATTTTGCATGTGCTATTGCAGTCTAAAACTGTATCCAAGTGATACAGTTAACCAGGTATGTCCAAAAGTGAAACCATTTATACGTTTATATTCTGCCAGGGATTCAGATATCTTTATCCAAGATCGCAACTGATTCTGATGCTGACATATTACATTTTATTGATTTGAAATCTTGTTGCTGGGAAACTGTTTCCCACTCTCTACCCTCCTTCTCTAAGTCCTACACTGTGGAGAAAATACATTCAAGCTATTAGTATGCAATTATCTACACAAGTCTTTTAATAAAATTATTATTGTCATCTTCTCTTTAAATTGATTTCTCAGAGATTAAATGAACAAGGTAAAGCAGTTTCTAAAATGACTATACATCTCTTTGTGAAAATAAAATAAAGTTTTTTTTATTGTGTGTGTTTATACAATATCTAGTTTGTAAGAATGCAGCTTAACAAGATTGAACATTTTGATGGTTTTTAAATACTTCCTGTTACACTGACACTAATTGAAGGGTAGATGCACAATTTCTGAAAGAAGTTTCAGATTTAATATTTCTTAGTTTAAATTGCCTACAGTAATGTTCTTCAGTTCTTTTTACTGCATATCCTATGCAGTGTTCCAAACCTATAATGGATTGAATTCTCCCCATTTGGTTTAAATAAATGTATTTTTCCATCTCTGCCCTCCAAATTGTTCTGAAAAAAAATGTATTTGTTTTCTGTCTATTTAAAGTGGGAAGTTAATCCTATATTGCATATTTTATTTGTAGTGGCTGCCTGGTGCAGATAATCTATCCCAAGCATCCACCAACAAGGTATTATCTCTGAGTAGCTTCCAAACATAGTATAATAATCATTCTTGCCTGTTGTTCCACTGTCTGATATGCAGAGATGTATGCATGTTGCCTTAACACTAATCTACATGTAGCAAATTATTGAACCTACTTAGGCGTAGGGGACCAGAATAACACCATGAGATGATCAGAGTTCTTTGTTACTGCTAATCTATTCACACAAATCTCACCAGGCTGACTGTGTTATCTTGGGGACAGCCAGATAAGGATTCAGAGATTTGGGGTGAGGCAAATCTGTGTTGCAATTCTAGGCTTGCCAGTCTCTTCAGTCCTCCCTCCACGTTAGCTGAAGATTCCACCATACCTACAGTATGTTCTTACCAGCTTAACAAAAATGTTTAAATCTGTGTTTTATGTAAAGTATTATATCTGGTTAGGATCAGAGTTTTTGGAGGTCTGACCCGACTATTTTTCCCCTGAGGAAATGAAGTTGTTAGTCAGCTTTGAAATGGTGTCTTGTATCTCACCATTACTAAAGCAGAGCATCTAGAGTTTACTTCTAAATATTTTTTTTCATTTCCACACATGTTTAATTTAATTGCTTCGTGACTTATTTGTACAACCTTTTTTGTGTAGGCTGTAAGTGTTATCTTAGGTTCATGGCAGGGCCTGGAATATGAATTCTCACCCTGCAGGAGACATGAAATTGATTAGTAGTTAACCATGGATGTCCAGCAAAAGGAATTAAAAACAGTTGCAACAACCGAACTCTGAAGGAAGAAAGTTGAATAGAAATTTAAACATGGTGCCTTGTACTCAAAGTTTTGTTATGGAATTGGGAGAATGAATCATAAGAATTCACTGAGTGGTGAAAGCATGCATGAAGTAGTTGTACTACTATCACCAGCTATCAAAAAGTATCTTTATCAAGGAACTGCTGGTTGTGCATTCAGCAACAGCATGGGCAGTATGTTCAACAGTATGGGTAATTGTGTTTTGATGTGATTGATTTAAGTATCTGGAAGCATGTAATTATACTCTATGACCAAATTCAAACTTTATAGTATCAAGTAACTGAAACAAAGAAAGCAAGATACGAATTATTTCATACTGATTATAAAAGCTCATCTAAGAGTCAAGCCCAGTGGTCTTGCCTTCTTCTTGGTTAGTTCTTTTTAAAACCCATTCTATTATTTTTTACATCTTGACCAACCAACAGTAGCCTTTTATTGTGCTTGCCACAACTTACAACAATTTCCCTGCAGATTATACATTCTATGCAGCACATCTAAGGAAGTATTGAAAAGGAGATCAATCAATCAATGGATACTAAGACTCAAGTGATTTCATGAAGGAGCTTGAAGTGATCTTGATTGTGATGTAAAAGATTAATGCTGAGGAGAAAAAGCAGATGTTTTAGCCAATGTAATATTAACTGAAGTTGTGAAATATTTATTCTTTGGTGTTTTTTTTTTCTTATAGCTTTCTTCCTTGAATAATAGGAATATTTAAGCTGAAACCTCAGTATGCCATAGTGAGGGAGGTTAAATATCAGCTTAAATAAATACCTCATTGAGTAGAAGTTGTGGTGTGCTTTGACTCTGCGGAAGTTTTCCAAGTGATCCTCTTCCATGTATACATAAGTTAGTGCTATACTGGTAGACAGTTTGTAGACAAATGAACATGAGCAATCCTCAGTCACTGTTTATGCATATGATGAATTTACAAACAATTTGATCATGGTTTCAAATTTTACAAATATAAACTCATACTGGATTCCATAGCAATCCAAATATAAAACAAAGGAGCCTGGCAAAATTTCAGTTATTCTGTTCTTGTTTAAATTATGTAATCCTAAATTGTAGTTTAAGTATTCTCCCTTCATTATGCTCCTAGGTTTGGCTTATGGTACTTCAGTCAGATTCACAGGCTGTTGAAGGACATGAATCTTGTATGCCCTCCCCTCTGCTTTCTCCTTGTGTTATCCATATAAATATAACAAGAGCAGATAACCACCACCCCCTCTCCAGTCAACAGTTGGAAAATAATTAGGATACACACAAATTACTTTCAACCAAACACTGAGGCACACAACATGTTCTTTCACATACATAGAGACCTAGTGAATTTTGAAGTAACAACAAAACTTTTATTGGTTACAGTTTACATTTGCTCTGTTTTTATAAACACACACACATCCTTCTCCATTAGACTGCCAAGTACTAGCTAAAGAAGCCTTTCTCAGCTTTTGACTCTGAAGAAACTCTTATTATTAATCAAATTTATATAGCTGCCCATCTCACCAAAACTGATTTTTTTTTTCAGAACCTCTGCATATTCAGACTCAAACATAGCCCAGAAGTAACAAAATTATTATATTAGTTTCATGTGAAGGCCTGTTTATGTGCATTAATAGTGTCCTTAAGAATAAAGAATGAAACTCATTTCTTTGATGTGAAACCTGTGCTTGTTTTTTTACTGCATGAATACTGAATTCTGGGCTGAACCTGATATAAGCATACATGGATTTCATCTTCAAACAGAAATAAGACCATTTCTATCTTCGTTTTTTATGTTTGTTAAAGGAAAAAAAATCCTTGCTCACACATGTAAAAAGTTGAAAATTGCAGCAAAATGTTCAGTGCCTTCCTGTGAATGGCAAGGGCACCTTTTCACAGAAATGAGGAACTTGTCCATGGGATGATCAATGAATCTCGCCTCAAGTGTACAATGAGATGCAGCTCACACAGTTCTTCTTCTTTCAAGGTGAAGTTTTAGGCTGAGTAGAAGATGCAGGGAAAGGATCCCTCTCCCTTGTTTTGAAAGAGAAGAAAAGTACTGATCAATTTTGTTCTGTTGTTAACATCCTGTGGAGAGAACTCTTCCTTTGCTGAACCACTGTATTTAGGTATGTAACAAGAGACTTATGTGCTCTTTGTCACACAGTTTTTTGAAATACATTCTTAAATGAACTGGTCTATTATTTGACCAGTTTTTGTAACTGGCACATTTCTGTAACATCATTCCAAACTTTTTTCATTTCATCTCTAAGACTTTTTGACGTCTACACGTCTCTGTGAAGGAAGCAGTGTGTTGTGATATCATCCAAATTTTCTTTTCTTAAAAGAGAAATGAAACCTCTCATGGAACCAACCATTGATGGAGCACCATATGGAGTTCAGAGGCCAACACGTTTCCCCCAAGATATGAAGACAAAACACGAAATACATCTTGGTATTTGTGTGTTTCATATAGCAGCAAAAAAAGTTTCCTACAGTTTTATCACAAATCTTATAAGTATCATGAAACTGTGAAACTGTTGATCAATCAACTTGATAGAAAGGCTATTGTTCAGTTTATCACACAGAACTCCCTCAGCATCATGTGACAATAAGTGTGACTTGTGATCAATATACCAACTTTCTCTACTGTTCAACTTTTTGTACTATATTTGGTCTTAACATTTTCCCCATTATGATTTTATATGCTGGCATAGTTACATCCTCACCCAAAGCATGATTTTTCTTTTGCTACATAATACAATCTGCTAAGTAGTTTATTGCTTCTTGGGCTATTTTTTTTTAACCAGCTGTCATTTTATTAACAAAAGATTTACTTTTACATTTGCATAGGAAATTTGTTCTGTGAATAGCCATTTAAAATAATCACAACTTTTATTTATCATATGACTGTTTTGTAATTCAAGTGTCTTGTCCTTTTGCTAGAGTCATTGCTACATTTGTAAATTGTTTGATACAGATGGGGCATAACAGAATAGGACAACTGAGATTACCAGTTTACAGTGAATTGTAAAACTCATTAATAATTTTCATAATGGACCTTTTTAAAAGCTGTTGACTGCAACTGCAGGAAAATGCCTGAGAAGGTTTAAATTATTCATCACCATTAACATCATTAAACTTATTGCTACTGTCCATTCCAGAATCCCCCTTTTTCTCACACACCTGCCCTTCAAAAATTACCAATTTGTACCCTCAAACATGATTGAATAAACATGCATGATATTTATTTAAGATAATGAAATAAAATAACTTCAGGAAATTGAGAGAAAAATAGGAGAAGAAGATTGATGTCACAGATTTAAGTTGGACAAGTTGAATAATTTCTTGAAAAATACACTTTTCCCTCTCCTCCTTCAGTATATTTCCCAATACATATATAGCATTGAGCATATAGTTATCAGTGTCTGCCCTATCATGTGTTAAAAATTAAAAATGGATTCAACCAAGCACAGTCCTACAGTGATCTCAGATAAAGTTGTAACTAGATATTTGTTTGTTCTCTGGTCATGATTGCAAGAGCAAGTTGCCTGAATCTGAAATCATTTTTTAAATAAATCATGGTCTTCCAGGGAATCTCTAATGATTATTGTGAAAGCCTAGTTGAGAAGCTCTCTGGTAAAGAGAAGCAGAAGCCACCAAGTCTGGATCCAAAGACAACTCAAGGAATGGGTGGGCTTCAGAGCCCCTTTTAATCCAACAAAGTTCTTGCTTTGTTCTTTACCTGGGTTTGTGTTTTTTCCATGTGCTGAGATGCAACTTTCTTTGTTTAGTTCAGGTGACATTTTTTCTTTTGTTTCTTTAACAACTTGTTTTGTTAGCTACTTCCCCAAAGAGAACTTTTAGGTAAGATTCCTGGCTTTTATGTGCCTGCTTCATTTTTAGCTATGGCAGCTTCAGCCTACTTCTCTTCTACTAGAATATATGCAATGTTGAGTTACAACTTTTACTTGTGTGTTGTTTTGTCAGGCACAACCCACTCCTTTTGATAGAGGCTGCTATACCATTAGATCTTACACCTAGATTTTCCACTGAAAGATGCAAGGAAAATATATGTATGTTACTCAAGGCAGAATAAAAACAATTCAAGACATAATCAGAGTAACCTGATAAGATGATAGGTCACTGTAGGCCCAGTTGGTTTGTGCCTTGCACAACCATTGCATCTTCCATATTTTTAAAAATTGTTTCATCTTAGTGGCTTTGATGACCTAGAATCAACCTCTCCCATGGGGGTGCAGTAATTCTCAGTTGTTTTTTTTAACTGACCTGAATACATATAAAAGAGAGATGGTAATATACCCTGAACTCAGGTTTATGGACAGATGGAAAGAAGGGAAAAAACAAGCTCCGAGATAAACTGTTTTCTCTATCATTTCTGTCCATTTCCCAGGTTGCTATAGCAGCAGTATTTGCAAGAATATTTTCCCCTAATTGACTCTATTCCATTCTTTGTACTTAATTTATGTAACTGTCAGATGTGGCAGCTTCTCATTCAAGCAGTTTCGCTTACATACAAACAGCAGCCACATGCCATTAATTGAATGGGAAAATTTGGGAACAAGAGGGAGCAGTGATTTCAGCAGTATAATCAGCATGCTTCTCATTTTCCTATGCTTTTCCTTTTATTGTTGATAATGTATTCTGCAGATGGTGATATGTTTATGCCTGGGAAAAATACATGCACAGTTTGTGTGTGTAGACAGTAAAGTCTTTGACATATGCACACATAAACCATACACTCTCATATCTGCTGTTTTATTTTTAAGGATTTTTAAACAATCTAGATTCAGATCCTAGTGAGCTTAAAACAAGTAGTCTTGTTTGCAGGTGCATTATTTGGATAACTAATATTTATTATTACCAAGCTTTGTAGTTTGGATTGACTAGAACTTAGTTGTTCTGCAGAATGCTTATTTCTTCTTTTTAAAAAAATAAAAAAAACCTTTTATTTAAAAAGTTTATATTGGTAAGGAAAAACATCTTTTGTATTAAATCCCCAACTGATCTACATTTGGAATGCAGCTGGGCAGCAGTTAGTTGTTATTCTGAATTCACAACGTGATGAACTTCATATATGTTAAGTAGGATATGCTTTTTTGATCCCCATTATTATTTTTCCCATGATTGTTCCCATAATGGAAGTATGAGTGGCAGACAGTAGATGAACCAAAGGCTTTTCTTCTTGCTCTAGAAATGGATGGGCAGGGTCCATTGCTCTATTCTGTTGTAGCTTGCAGGGATTGTCCCTGGCTGGGTCAAGAAACAATGAAGAAAAGTATCCATGGCCTCTTCCTTGTGGTGAAAATGAGACAACACTCACCTTTCTTATTTCACAAACCTGAAAGAAATGCCAGTGATTCCTGATTTCTCCTCAAAATACATTGTCACCTTTTCTGTCCTACTAGAATGAGGGATTAACATCACCGTGGGTCAGGACTTGGGGATCAAAAATAAGAATATTATCGAATAATTCTTGTCCATTCTGATGAAATGATAGTTTAACTCAGAGTCACCTTGTAGGGATGATGGACGGCATAAAAATTTAATAAATATACATTCATTCATTCATTGAGTGGGGGCAACTATGAGAGTGAGGATCTTCAAAGCTATAGAAAGTACTCCAATGAAACAGTATAACAAGGAGATGGAAGCATGGTGGACTCTGCCCAAGTAGCAAGCAAACAAGTGAATTGAATTGAATTGAATTCAATATTTTGCTTAAGTGACCCAAACAGGTTAGGGGCAAAAACCATGGTCATGCAGTGCCCAAGAGATAATTTGCAACCTGCAAGAAGTTTCTGTGCATGGTGGGATTGAGTTAAAATGGCTATTAAAGTAAGCCATGAGGACAAAATGACATAACATTACAGTCTACAAATAGAATGGAAGGATTTGTCATATGACTACTAGGTAAATCAAAAGTTAGCAAAGCACTCAGAGAGCAGATGTAACCATTAGTGTGGATATTGCATTTCATCATCTTAAGTTCTCTGATGGTGTAAAACTAGATATATTAACAGAGAACGATATCTTCTTAGCATTATCCAGAAAATTTGGAGCATTCATATAGCACACCCTCAGACAGTTGGTTTTGCCATTGGAGAACGTTATACTTGCAAGCCATGGAGGAATAATTAGCTGACACAAATCTTAAGATCTAAGCAAATTAACAGGCTTATTCTACATGGAGATGCAAATAAGAAAACATAGGATAATTAATTTCTTATTATGCAACAGAAAATGGCTTGGGCAGTGAGACCATTTCCTTGCATATGAGCCAACCAGTATATCAAAATCTTCTAAATGAAAGGTAGGAAAGATGTGAAATAAATTGTCATGTACAGGCTACCCTCTAGAGCAGCATTCTCAACTGTAGCTACTTTAAGACATGTAGCCTTCAATTTCCATATAATGGCTGGGGAATTCTGAGAGTTGAAATCCATACAACTTAAAAAGTGGCCAAGGTTGAGTAACACTGTTCAAGAGCAAAGGCAAAGAACCTCTAAAACAGTGATGGTGAACCTTTTGGGCTTAGTGTGTCAAAAATTCAGGAAATATCTTAACTTGATTCTGCTGCCATATCTCCCCAGATAAAAGAGAAACAATTCTTTATCTCATTCCTGTCTGGGTCTACCTAAACAGTGACACTCAGCAGCTGCACCAAGACTAGGCCTAAAACTTCAACTTTGACTCTAGCACCATCATTGCCACACAAAAAGGCTGACTCAACCCATGCCCCAAGGCACACAAACCTTGGGGAACAGTGTGATTGCCCCCAGCACCTGCCATGCACGGCTTCCACTAAGGCAGTGCCCTCTTTTCAGTTAACAGGTCCCTGAGGCCTACCTCAGGCTGCCCCTGATCTCAGGAGGCCTTTATTCTTGAAGCAATTTAGAGGAATGCTCTTCCATGGCCTTCCACAGATTTCAAAAATCACTTGAGAATGGGGCATGTTTTCAAGAATAGTTGTTGGGTGTTAGTGAATGCTGGTTAGTGAATGTCGCCAAAAATATTATGACATATCATCTTTGATATGTGTGTCACAGGTGTGCCATCTCTGCTCTAGATGTTGCTGAACTGCAGCTCCCAGCAGCCCCTGTATACAGGTAGTCCTTCACTTGCAACAGTTCATTTAGTGACATATGACCATTTTTCACACAACCATTGCAGCATCCCCTTGGTCAAATGATCAAAATTCAAATGCTGGCAACTGACTCATATTTATGACAGTTGCAGTGTCCTGGGTTCATGTGATCCCGTTTTGCAACCTTCTGAGAAGCAAAGTCAATAGGGAAGCCAGATTCACTTAACAACCATGTAATCACTGCAATCACCAATTGCAGTGATTCACTTAATAACTGGGTAAGAAATATCATAAAATGGGGCAAAATTCACTTAAGAAATGTTTCATTTAGCAACAGAAATTTTGGGCTCAATTGTGGCTTGAGGACTACCTGTAATTGCTTGTCGAGCAAATCCATTATTCCACATCATATTATGTTTAAAGGAGTATTGTATTTCAAATTCTCGGAACACCACTAGTATTTAAAAGAAATAGAGGAAAATTATTTCTCAGAATTATCTTTCTTTTCTAGCATTAGTAAGCAGAGACATGAAAAGTTTCTTATCGGCATTTTGTTTTCTTATTTAGTAAACATACAGCCATGTAGGACACGCTTCTGCTAGAGATTTTATAAGAAAGGACCCTTCCTATTGCCCAGAAGTTTTGAGTTAACAATTCTTATATTGTATAATGTCACCACAATTTGTTTTTTTGAATGTGATTCTATATTACTTTCTACAACCATTGGTTTTAGCTGATCCTCTGACTGAAAGAGAAGCATCTCATTGGTGAATCTTTATTGATTTTTCTCCACTTCTTACTTACTTTTGTGTAGGTTTCTTCTGTAAGCTTTTTGTAAGTAAGTACTTAAATACCTCATTCCCAGAGAAGTGTCCTTATAGATACTATCTATGATGGCTGGCTTGTCTTCCTCTAAGGAAGCAAACAGATAACGTACAGCAGCAGCAAAAATGATTATCTGTGTGGTGACAAATGTGTTCAGATTATTTCCATTACATTTAAAATATTGTCTCAATCTTATTCTTGAACTCAATTACATCTTTGTTTTAAGTCCAGTTCTTTAATTTTGGTTCTAGTCATTGAAGCTGTTATTTTGAGTTCATAACCCAGAGGTCCTCTTAAGTAACATAAGAGTGTATCTCATGCCTTCGGCGTGCATGTTACAGAGAATTAACACCAAAACATTATTACAGTGAATTATAAAGCAATGATGGAGTGAAGGAAACCCCATTCTCCAACTGATAATTTAATAATGCTGATGATGCATTTAGCTACTTTAAATAAATATAGAAAAAATAATGTAAAGTAAGGTAAAAGTAATAAGTCCCCCCAGCTTAATATGGAAGCAATTAGAGATTGCTTTCTTCCAGGATTTTAAATTTCCAAGTCCAGTCCATAATCCAAGATACCCTAGTGGTCTTCCTTCAAATATGAACGTGTCAGTTCATTTGACATCAGCCAAGGTCAACTAAATACTGCCACCCACTATGCCAGAATGTGGGAAGGAGACATAAAATGGCTGCCCAAGTGTATTAATATGTTGCTCCATTGGGTTAGGAAGAAAATGACTTTTATATACAATATGAGCCATGGTGGCGCAATTGTTGGTAAAATGAAGGTTCTTCTGAGGTTGGTAAAATGAAGACCCAGATTGTTGGGGGCAATATGCTGACTCTGTAAATTGCTGAGAAGGCTGTAAAGCACTGTGAAGCGATATATGTCAAAGTGCTATTGCTATTGCTAATACATGTGATTTTTAAAAGTATATTCATATAATGTGATACTAGAGTTATAGAGGTTATTCTGGAATGCTCTCCAGTCTCTTTAAAGGAATAATAATAATAATAATAATAATTAATAATAATAATAATAATAATAATAATAATAATAATAATAATAATTAATAATTAATAATAATTAATAAATAATAATAATAATAATAATAATAATAATAATAATAATAATAATAATAATAATAATAATAATAATAATAATAATAATATTTCTATGACTAGCCATCAAAGTGGAGACATTCTTTGTGCAGCTACTCTGAATAAGTGAATAAAGAGACTCTTGTTAGATGCCATTTATCACAAGGTGCCTGCAAGCAGCAGTTAGAAACATCTATAATTTTAGTGCATTAGATATTAGATTCTGTTTGATGAATAGAAATAATTCTCATTAATATGAAAGACATTAGTTTTCCTTTGTCAGAGGCTGTTCTACATGTTTGGAAAAGAAAGTGATGGTTTTTCTTTTCCATAATGTGGGAAATGCATGTAAAAATTATTTTATGTTTCTGCAACATGTTTACTTTGACATAAAATCTCTGGCAGAAGAACCGCATTTTGGCAAGTATGTTTTTATTTATAATTTCTTGACTGATCTGTTGCCAGAGCTGATAAGGCTGCAGCAAGTTAGCGAGCTTCAGATGTCTTTGTTCTCTTACCAAGGTGACAATAATAGCTAGGTAGAATATATGCTTTTTAGATAAGCAGTTTCTTCCCTTCAAAACCTAGCTGTAGCTCAGAATGGAAGAACAGGATATTGAAGGTACACGTACTAAGCGTACTTTCAATGCTTTATGGGTTGATCATGGATGTAAGTGTGGTTCTTTCCAGTTTCAACACACAACTATTGTTAGCTGATATGCTAATTAAAGTGCATTAAAATGTATATCTTCTTTACAATGCTACATCTCTGAAGTCACATAGTGACAATGTTCTTGGGTATAAACATCCATGGTCATGGAGTAGAGCTGGCTGGGAAACTGGATTACCATTATTTATGCACCTTGATATTTGCTGTTGTTTGAATAGTATGAAAATTTTATTCCTGTGCAATAATTAAGCTTGCTGAATTAGATATAGAAGTTTGATGGAAATAAGGGCTGGAGAATCCCAAGCCTCATAACACTCTCTAATTATGCAGGCCGGAAAGGAGTAAAGGGTGATTCGTGGTCTCATAAAGAAAAGTAGAAAACCTCATCAGAGCTCCTGGCTTGGCTTGGAGAGACCAGGGACATTAGATTCAAAGTGTGTATGTGTCCCACCATTCTTTAGTAGAATAGGTAGGAGTCCATCCTTCTACTAATGATCTTCTAGTGATATCTTCAGAAGAGAAGCCATATGTTATATGAATTAAAACTCCATTGTGCATTATTCAGATTCCTGGTTTGCATGGAATTTAAAGTATATACTCTATATTATACCAATATAAGCTTTCTTTTTATAGACACTAGCACTGAATGCACAAAGAGTTGGTTTTATATGGTATATTCCTTAGCTGCCATCTACTACTGCCAAATATTTTTGAAACTGAAATGAAGCAGAAGTTAGCTTTCATTAGATCTACCTTCACAACATCTAAACACAACTTTTGTTTCAATTGTATTGTGTTTTTTTTCTTCCTATGATCAGTCAAGAAGCTTTTGAATTGAGCTTCCAATCATGACTCGGATAGTAAAGAGATTTGTTTTATAACAGCAGAAGATGTTTGACATTAACTGGGATTTGTCAACATAAGATTATGTGCCAGCCAGCAGGTAAAGGTGAATGAGGCACTTTAATTGATTCCTAGCAAGATGTTAGTTTTTCACAGCAGTCCTCTCAAAATTTAGGCCTGGAGAATTAAACCCAATTTATATGCATCTCCCAAATAAAAAAAAAGGGTGGGGGAGGAATGAGGTTAATGATTATAGCAGCAATTTGGAAAGAGACTTCTGTCATCTTCCCAGGTATCTAAGGAGTACTTTATTCTTTTCTTTTTTTTTATTAATTTTAATTTTATTAGACAAACACAAAAAACAGAAAATAACATTAAAAACAATGAATGTGGTGCAATCTTCCTACCCCACATAGTTGTCTTACATTGCTAAATTATATATAAAAATAGTACACATTTACATTCTATATACATAGTATATAATATATACACATAATCATTTTCTAAGGAGTACTTTCAAAAGCTACCCTGATTATCAATTTAAATGGTGTAAATAGTGAAACTGTGTGATATATTTTGTGTGACAACAGTTCTTGATTAATTATGTACCATCAAGTCAGTGTCAACTTGTAACATTGGTAGATTTTGTCCATGATGATCTGTCCTTCAGGTTTTCCGATGGTGCATCCATCACCACTGTAATGGAGTCCATCCATCTTGCTGCTAGTTGTCCTCTTTCCTTCTACTTTTCCTAGAGTTAGAACCTTCTTCAGAGAGTGAAGTGAGATGTTCTGGGGTTCTCATTTTTCTAAGCACATCCCACAGCTTAACATGATTGACACTACCCAAGGCCTTTCTACATCAATGAAGTACATACTGATTTTTTTTTTTTACTTTTCTTTGGCTTTTTTAATTATCCAGCCTGTGTCAGCAATAATATTTCATATTCCTCAGCATTTTCTAAATCATCTTGACATCTGGCACCTCCCTTTCCATGTAGGGCTCCAATCTGCAATTAAATGATCTTAACTATTCCTTTTTTATTTTTCATGTCCTGGAGGGTAAACAATGTGGTCTCATGAGTATCCAATTCTCAATTCCTTAAATCTCGAATTGTAGTTATTTCATTTTATTTTTCACTATGTTGAGCCTTTCCATGTTCGTGCTTCTTATATTCCATTTTTGTACACTGCAATTCTATTTTGCAGCTTTGGATTTTATTTTCCCATATGGTATGTATCAGCAACTAGATGCCTTGAAGGCTTTAATCTAGCCACATCATAAACACCATTATTACTCAGACAGATCCTCAGCTGCTCCTCAATAGCATGTTGAGTGTCATTCAACCTCAGGGGCCAGATTTGTTCTGGCAGGATAATGTTAATCATTTTATACTTTCTCTCCTTGGTAAAAATACAGGAGTGATTTACTGTTGCTTTCCCCCATGAAATAGTAATTAATTCCTTTTCCATTGTCACTAATGTGATCATCTGCATCCAACATCTTCCTTTACTGGTGCTGCCCAGTATATGCCTGCTTGCTTCATGTCTTGGTGACCTTTGCTGGGAATATATACCTTTGGCACACACTCCCAGGAACACTTCCCCCACTCCCTGCCATGATGAGGCAGAACAGCAGGATATGTGAGGATAATGATTTGTTATCCTTAAAATAGGAACTCCCCTTGTTATATAGGTCCCATAGAAATCCTTGGTTTAGAGAGGCTAATTGCAAAACTTCAGGTTGGCTCAACATATAGCTTTTTCCTCCATTCTTTGACTTTTCCTTTCCATGTGTGATTAGAAGAGGCGATTTACTCTCCCCAGAAATAAATGAGCTTAACCTCTTCCAGCACCTCATTTTATATATTCATAAGTGGTATAATAAGCCATTACAGTCCATTTGTAATTGATTTTACACTTTGGGAATACACTTTGTGACATGCGACTTTCCACTTTCTTTATACAGCTCTTGCCCAATATGCTGTCCTCTCACCATGTACTTTCTGCTGAACACAGTTTTCTCCTATTTATATTGTGTGGGTAGCTGCAGTTTGTATTTTACTTTTTAGGTTTCCTGCTGGGAATTCCCAGCGGATAATTGGCCTGGTTTTTCCATGGCTTTTAGACTGTCTTCCTTTGTCTTTACCAGTATTTGGGCAACTGAAGTGTCTTTTTTTCTGATGTAGTTTACTGCTATTTTGTTCTTTAAAGGACATAGCTTCTCTGGATAATGGCACAGAATGTATCTCCTGCCTGGAGAAATTCTAACTGCATATAGGCAGTAATTACGCATCTAGGGTCCTTTCTTTCTCACACTGAATATAAGACTTGTGCAGTACATGACATGTTTATCATTAGCAAAAGGCAGATAGAAGTGTGCAATTTTTTCAGACCTTTGTTTTTTGAGTGTATTGAGAAAGATGATGCAGTAACATATGGAAAGCCACAGATTTTCCGTCTAGACCTAAGAGACCAACATTATAAATAGTCCTTATAAATAGTATAAATAGTCCCTATCTTACAATCACAATACAGACCAGAATATCCATTTCTAGGCAAGATAGTTGTTAACTTGAGTGTCACTTGATTTTATGATCTTTTCTCATGCCCTTGGTAGAGTCAGACTCTGAGGGAGAGGATGAACAGCTCACAGGGAGTGGAGGTGTGGCTCCGGAGGTTGTGGAGGAGGCTGGGGAAGGGCAGAGGCTGGCTGATCAGTCAGAGGAGGACCCAGGCCCATCCCCTCTGCATCCTTGGACATGCAGGGAGGAACAGAGAAGGCAACAACTTGGCTTGCGAGAGAGGAAGCGGCCATGATCCACCTCATTGGTTACAGCTGGAGAGACGGTTAAAACACAGGTTGTCAGAAGCAAACATGTTTTATTTTGGTCAGAAGTTATCTTGGTTGGCATCCTTCCAGCAGACTGTGCCTTGTTATCTCCTTGAATTTGGTAAATACTTCTGTTCCATTGTGGACATTTCGTCATTGTAGTTTGTTTGATTTTTAATTTCACCTCTATCTGCTCATTAAATTTGGACTGTATTGCTTTCTTTTGAAGACTATTTTTGAGTAGTTTTATCTCCAGCTGAGTATTATTGAACAATGGGGCCAAGTTGGAGGCATTAAAGGACATTTATTTATGTTTTGGAATTTACATTTGTGTTACACTCTGGGTCATCACACCTTTCTTGCCATGGTTGTTAAGCAAATCACTGCAATTGGTAAGTGACTTACTCTGTTATTCAGCAAATCCTGCTTTTCCCATTGACTTTGCTTGTCAGTGGTCAGCTGAGAAGGTTGCAAATGGTGAAATTCTAACTGCATATAGGCTGCATATAGGCAGTAATTACGCATCTAGGGTCACATGACCCTGGGATGTTGTAACCATTGTCAATACATGCTGATTACCCAAGTGTCTGAATTTTTATCAAGTGACCCTAGAGGTGCTGTGATGGTTGTAAACGTGAGGACTGGTCATAAGTCACTATTTTCATTGCTGTTGCTATTTTGAATGCTCATTAAATGAATGGTTGTAAATAAAAGGACTATCGGTACATTAAAGTTTGGCTAAGAATGTTGAAGCACTGCAAACTTTTGTAGAAATTATCAGTATTTCCAGTTGATTGTTTTATTTGGTTTTGTAATAGAAATCCAAAAAAAAACCAACCACATTTATCCATGGCATCATTCACACAGAACAGGTTTTATCAATCTCAAATAGCAATAATTATCTCACTTGCCAATCTTGGCCTATGATGACATTTCTTTTGGGCAGATATGGAAGAACATCCAGACACTTTGAATTCTTTCCAAAGATTTATTCCATTCTACCCTAGTTCTCACCAGTTTTCTCTTTTTTGTTTTGGTGTTCATGAATCTTTATCTTGAATTCCTTGGTCTTGTTTCTAACCTCCTCCTCGTTATTCATTGAGTGCTTTATGTACTTTGGAATCTAAAAGTCAAGACAAGCATTTATACAAAATTTGTCTCTTGAATCAAGGAATCAGAGGAGCTTGTTATTGCTCCACTGTCTCATTGTATGCAAATGAAAAAAACTCTCCAAGAGATTAAAAGCTGTACTATATTTTTTGTTTTCTTTGTCTATAATTATTTTTTCTTCCTTTTCTCTCCCCCTCCCTTCAAAAATTTAGAGCTTGAAGTGAATGATAACAAATATATGTTGCATAAGTTGTTCCATTTCTGTTTCCAGGTCTTTATATTTTGTGATTTTCTCTCATTCTTTCTCTTCTCTTCTTCTGTCTCCTGGTACTGCCACATCTGCAGTTCAGACTTTTTGTCTTTCTTATTGACAGTTGTTAAGTTTGATGTGTTATATGGCAGATGCTTTTTTTCTATTTGAATTCTAAAGTCCTAGTTTCTTCATTTTCTATTATTTGTCTATTTTGTTGTTCTTGCTTGCAGGCAAATGGTACTTCTTTCAAATATTCCAGTGCACTATAGTTGCTACATTATTGTTGCTACTATGTTGTACTGTTCCTTGTAGTCAGTCTGTATGACCTTCTTAGAGCATTTAGATAATCCAGTGTTTCTTCAGCTTCTTTGCAGAGGTGGCATTTGCTGTCTGCTTCTGTCTTCTCAATCCTGACTTAGTATGAATTTGTTCTTAAAGTTTGGCCTTGTGCAGCTAGAATTAGCACCTCTGCCGTTTCTTAAATTTTTCTGCTTTTAGCCATTGCCAGTTCTGCTATCTGGTTTGCCTGCTATTTTTGTTACACACTGGCTATGTAATACTTTGCCTCACCGTATCTTTTTTCTCTTTTTCATTTGGTCTTTCTTGAAAGCCAATTTCATCTCTTCAGTACTCAATAATGCTTCAAGACATACCAGCTTCAATGCATCTACTTCACTGTCCTTCAAATATTCTTCCAATGCTCTTTTTTTCTTTTTCAACCATCTGGTGTACCCATCTATATTCCTTGGTAAGTAGAGTCTGTCAACATATTATTTTAAAAAGTACCTTGATGTTTTCTATACAGGTAAGAGTTATTCCATGAACATTCACTATTGAAAGAAAGGGAATATAACAGAAAATAGAAGTCTCCATAATTGAGTTAAGGAGAAAGAGCCAATTAGGCAGGAATTACTTCAAAATTCATCTCTGGTGAGCACAAAACGTTGTCTGATTTCCTGCACCTGTTTGAAGGCTAAATGCTTTCTTTTCTCTCCCTATTAACAGATAATGCAATTGTAATTAAAGCAGTTCTGTTTTATCCCCTGCCGAGCTGAAAATACACCTGGCAGAAGGGTGTCTGAATAGAACATGCTGAGTTCTTTACTGTAATAACTTTAAAAAAATGTGAAATGCCGTCTCACAACAAAATTCATCTCCTGTGAGTTAACATGTCCTAAGAATTCTAATTTTCACATCAGCGAGGCTGACAAAGCAAAAGTGGTTTTTACCGACAAAAGTCATTTCAGGAAAGATTGACTTGCTTTTTTCCAATAAGGAATTCGGTTTATATTTTCCTATGTGGGATTTGAAAAACAAAATGCCATGCCTTATGTTTTTCTCTTGATATTCCAGATGTGGAACAGCCACCTTAAATCAGTTTTGTTGGGCTATTTGGTCCTGCAGATCTGTGCAGTAAACAAGATAGCTTTCCATTGGAATGTAGTGTAAAATTATGGGATTCTTTTCAGTCCCAGTTTTAATGGATGGTGATGAGGGATGGTAGTATAATTATATCATGGGATTCTTTTTTTATATAAAGGAATATAAAGACAGTGAGACAGGAATCAGGATTTTATTATGTATTCTTATACAATTTTATGCAAAATATAGTGTTGATTTATTACAGTGATTAGTGTCACTTTTAATGTTTGCATTTCTAAATGTTAGCTGTTTTTTCTGTCTTATTCTAACAAAATTCCTTTTTAGTTAGATTTTGGTTTCAACTTTGAAGCCTTTTCTTTACTTAGCAGCAACTTTCTCATCCAAACCTTAAGTTCTTAACTTTAGTCCTCTTGTTCTCATTCTCCCAATTATTTATCTCTGCTAACACTTTCTTATCTCTTTTATTGCTTTACAGCTTAGTTCTTAAACTTTTATTATTTTGACTTTTTATGCCCTCCTTCTTTCCCAGAGTTAGTTGTTCAGCTTCTTCTAGCTTCCTGATTCAAGTACGGTACAGAGCTTACCTCTAATATTATAGGATAATGGTCGCTCTTTTGTGGATGCATTGTCATTCCTGCTTCTTAGCCCTTCATTCTTCTCCAAAGACTACTGTGGTGGGACTTTTTTCTGGGTCAGTGTCGGCAACCCGTGGCTCTTTCATCCCTCTGCTACGGTTCCGTGTCAGCTGAACCCACCATTGGCTGGCCCCATCCCTTGCCCTCCCCTCCCAGTCACTCCTCACCTGGCCTGAGAAGGTAAGGGCGATGGCAGCAGATGGAGACTTGCTCCATATTCCAGAGTGGGAGCAAAGCACCCCTGTACTTGCCTCTTCTTCTGGCCCTTGTTGATGCTGCACATACTCAGTTGCTTGGGGAGATGCACAACTTGCTCTCCACCCTGAGACACTGGTGTGGCCCGGCTGCGGCTGACGCCGCTGCTCTCACCACCTCCATGGCCTGCTTGAAACTCTTGCAGTGTCTTGCACAACACACTTAGATTTAGCGCACTTCACAATGGGGGGGGAGACAGCGTCCCCTCCTCCTCCTCCTTCAGCCTATTACAGTGTAGAGCAGTGAACCCTGTTAGGGTTTGGAGATTAACCCCTAGCAGAGTATTGCAGCAGTAGTCAAGCCAGGCAACCAAAGGAGAGCGGAAGGGCCCCAGAGTATACACACACTGAACACAAACACTGTTTGTAGTTTAAATAGTTTTTAATCCAGTTAGAGTTTAAGCATTGTCATTCAGTCCATTAAGTCATTCACAGTATTTCCATCCAGTAAGACTCACTAGTATAGTCCAAGTTAAGAATCCTTGCAATATCTTTATCAGCCGATAAAGATATCTTCTCCTCCTCCGGTTTCACTCTCCAGAGAAACAAACGCTGGATATTCAGCAAACAGTAGCAAACAATAACAGTTCAGTCACAGGCACTCACAGTCAGTAATCTCAGTTAGTCGCAGCAAGACACAGTTACAGTAGCACACAGTTACAGCCAGTAACAGACAGTTACAGCCAGATCACAGACAGTTACAGCCAGATCACAGACAGTAAGCTTTCCAGCTTCTAATGCTTCCTTATATAGTAACTTCTAACCGCACCCTTAATCGGCTAATTGCCTGCTGCATTGTGCTTAAAGTGATAAGCACTTAAACCATGATATCTAAGTTTTATATATTTATTCACCCAAACTATATTTGGTATCAATGTTATACCTAACATACTCCCCTTTTGGGTGAAATAAATATATAATACCTTACAATCTTATCCCATATTTTTCACAACTCTCCTGGTGCTTACTGGCACCTTGGGCTTTAGTAAAATTATCAGCTAAATTGTCCTCCGACATACAGTATTCTAGCTGAATCATCTTACTTCTTACAGATTGTCTCACGTTTAGGTATCTTAGATCTGTATGCTTGCTTCTTGTTTTTATTCCAATATTTGTGGCCATTTGAATTGCTGCCTGATTATCTTCATGTATAATTATAGGATAATCTACAGTTATACCTATATCAATTAACATTTGTTTATACATTATTAACTCTGTACATAACAATGATAAACAGGAGAATTCTGCCTCCATAGTAGACAAACTTATATGCTGTTGTCTTATTGACTTCCAGCCTATTAATGTATTACCCAGCATTATGGCTGTTCCTGAAGTCGACTTTCTAGTGTCTCTTTCTGATGCAAAGCTAGCATCTGCATAAGCACTCAAAATTAAATCACCCTTTGGTTCTAAATACAATGAATAATTCATTGTCTTTTTAAGATATCTTAATATCCTCTTAGCTGCTATCCAGTGTCTTTCACATGGTGCAGAATTGAATCTAGCCAACTGATTCACGCAGTACGAAATATCTGGTCTAGACCAATTACTAATATAACTCAAACTACCAATTAAAGATTGATAAATCACCTTATCAAACTCAGGGCTTTGTACATCAGTGTTGCTAAACTCCTGACTCATTGGAGTCTTAGCTGGCTTACAAAGCTCCATCTTGTAATCTTTTAGCAATTTGCTTATCTTATCCTCCTGAGATATCTTAAAACCTTTCCGTGTTTTCTTTATATTCAAACCGAGATACTTCTTTATCTCCCTAATTGCTTGATCTTTATTCTCTTTCCTAATGATGCTATTATTTTATTTGCTTCATCATTAGTTTCAGTTATCAATGCAATGTCATCTGTGAATAGTAATAATAATGATACTTTCCCATTTGTCTCCCTCTTAAACAGACATGGATCGCTAAACCAGCTTTAAATCCTATATTGTCTAGTTCCTTTACAATATACTGGTTCCATTCATAGCCTGATTGTTTAAGACCATAGAGAGCTTTTCTTTAACAACCAACAATCATTATTATCCTTATTTTCACTTTTAATACCAACAGGTTTTTCATATAAATAATATGTTTTAATGGGGCGTGCAAGTAAGCAGTTTCCACATCTAAATGGTTAACTATATAGTTTTTACTAGCTGCCCACACTAAAGCTGCTCTCAAGGTTGCTGCCTTAAGACTAGGTGCAAACACCTCATCGTAGTCATTAGCATTCTGCCTAAAACCTTGGGCTACTAACCTTGCCTTATGGATTAAATTACCATCTTTATCTATTTTTACCTTAAAAATCCATTTGCAGCCAATGGATTTCTTTCCTGCAGGTAATTTGGCATTTTCATACACCTTCATATCTCTTAATGAATTCAGTTCCTTATTCATTGCTGCATACCATTTTTCTTTTTCCTTAGTAGGATACTTTTTAATTTCTTCTACAGAATTAGGAACTTGATTAATCTGGCACACTGTGTTGGCCTGGTACCTATCAGGCGGTCTAGATACACGTGTAGTTCTTCTGGGAATTACAGGGCTTACAGGAGGACTTTGTTGAACTACTACCTGTTCATCTTCCTCATCCTGTTCAGCTATTGAATCTGTTTCTTCCTTTATGGGCACTATTTCATCCTGTATTTGTCTCTTTACTTTATTTTTAAAGTTACAGGGATAACTAATGGGATTTCTATAGGATTCAATAATTACATCTTTATTGGCATCCTGTTCTAATTTCTCCCATCCTTCATGTTCTAGAAATTGGGCACTAGCACTACATAACACTTTAGATGTGCCTTTCTCCCAAAATCTATATGCCCTATGGTTTGCCTGATAACCAACGAAGAAAAATCTTTTAGCTCTATGTTGCCCTTTTTTTTTGAGTTGTGCAGGAATATGCACCCATGCTGGTGCACCAAATGTGTGCAGGTAACTTAGATCAGGTTTCCTGCCATGCCATCTGGTAAATGGTATTTCACCTGTTGTTGTATTAACAACGTTGTTCAATATGTTATTAGCACACATTGTAGCCTCCCCCACAAAGAATCAGGTAACCCAGAATCATTTAACATTGTTCTAACCATTGCCTGTAGTGTTTGGCCTCTTCTTTCAATAAAAGCATTATGTTCTGGCCTGTATGGAGCAGACTTCTTATGCTCTATTCCAGCTACCTTAAGTCTGTTCTGGAATTTGTTATTAATAAATTCCGTACCATTATCTGTCACCAGGGTTATCAGTTGCCGTTTAGACTTTCTTTCAGCAAACCTAAGCCAATTGAAAAAATGTTGATATGTTTCAGTTTTGCTTTTCATTAAATAGCAAAACCCATATCTAGAATAATGGTCCATAATGCTCAGTATATATCTAGCACCCCCATACTGGGTTTCTTTGGACCTATTATGTCTGCAAATACCACTTCTAAAGGTTCTTTTGTTTTGAAACCATTTAGCCTATTTGCAGGCAATACTTTGCTCTTATCTTCACAGCAAACATTACAACGCAAATATTTATCACAAGATTTTAACCTTATTCCTTCAGATAACTCAACTGTACGTTTTAGCATTTTAAAATTTACATGCCCCAAACGCCTATGCAATAAATGGATACATTCTTCATGAGGCTTTATATTATTAAATACAGTTTGTGCCTCCCCTTTCTTACTATTATCTAATACATATAATGTTCCATTTAAAGCTGCAGTTACCCTTTTGTTATCTTTTTCAATTATGCAATTATTATCTTTAAAAGTAATTACATAACCTAATTTATCTAATACCCTTACTGAAAGCAAATTAAACTTTAGTTGCGGTACATACAACATTTTTATATCCTGGTTTATGTACGGACAACGTGCAAAACCTTGACCTTTCGCTTTCAGGTTCCAGCCATTTGCAAGTGATATATGTTGAGAGCTTGTAGACATTTTTATAAATTTTGTCTTATCTCTTGTGATGCAGTGGGATGCGCCACTGTCAACCACCCATAAATTATTCTTCACATCAGAGTTGCTAAACGTGGCTAGTTCAAATGCTTTCTTTGGCTTTTTTTATATTCTGGCTTTTTCTCTTTTTGCAGAATCTTGCCAAATGTCCTCTGCCTCCACAATTAAAACACTTTTTAATTGTGTATGCTGTTGAAGATAAATTCTCTTCTTCCAGGTGCTTTACTTTGCTTTGCTGGTTTCTTTCAAGCTTTGAAGATAATTTCTCTTCTTTCTTATCTTCTCTCAGCTCGTCACGCTCACGCCTTCTTCTGGCTTCTTCTAGTAGCCTGCCTGTTATCTCGGTTAATGAGAGGCTTTCTTTTGGCAATACTTCTAACGAAGTCACATAGTCATCATAGCTTTGATCTAATGAAGATAATAGTATGTAGACTTGTTGCAGTTCATTAAATATAAGCTCTTTTTCTTGCAATTCTTGAAAAATGCTTTTCATACAGTTTAAATGAACTAACATATCTCCATTCCTCTGAAGATGCGTTCGAAAAAGCTTCCGTGTAAGATTTATATGTGCTCCTACACTGTCCCGAACATAAATCTTCCTGAGGTTCTCCCAGCAGTTTGCAGCATTTTCTTCTCCACGAATATGGACAAGCTGCTGATCACAGAGAGTCAGTCCTATGATGCATAAAGCCTGCTCATTCTTCAGTTTAAAGTCTTGTAACTTTTCTTTATCATCATCATTAGCAGGATCCCAGCTACTCACATCTGGTGGGTTTGCTATAATGTCCCACAATCCTTCTCTGCGTAGAAGTAAACTACATTTCATTGACCATGAAACATAGTTTGTTCCATCCAGCCTGGATATCATGGACAGTTGTGACAAATTTACTTGTGCCATTACTCTTCAGATATTTTAACTATTTTAAACTAATTAAAACAGTTTGTTTTTACAGTAATGTGCAACTCACACCAACTCTCTCTGCTATATCCTGGTTAGTTAGACTATGCTGCTGGGCCCATAACCAATGTTAGGGTTTGGAGATTAACCCCTAGCAGAGTATTGCAGCAGTAGTCAAGCCAGGCAACCAAAGGAGAGCGGAAGGGCCCCAGAGTATACACACACTGAACACAAACACTGTTTGTAGTTTAAATAGTTTTTAATCCAGTTAGAGTTTAAGCATTGTCATTCAGTCCATTAAGTCATTCACAGTATTTCCATCCAGTAAGACTCACTAGTATAGTCCAAGTTAAGAATCCTTGTAATATCTTTATCAGCCGATAAAGATATCTTCTCCTCCTCCGGTTTCACTCTCCAGAGAAACAAACGCTGGATATTCAGCAAACAGTAGCAAACAATAACAGTTCAGTCACAGGCACTCACAGTCAGTAATCTCAGTTAGTCGCAGCAAGACACAGTTACAGTAGCACACAGTTACAGCCAGTAACAGACAGTTACAGCCAGATCACAGACAGTTACAGCCAGATCACAGACAGTAAGCTTTCCAGCTTCTAATGCTTCCTTATATAGTAACTTCTAACCGCACCCTTAATCGGCTAATTGCCTGCTGCATTGTGCTTAAAGTGATAAGCACTTAAACCATGATATCTAAGTTTTATATATTTATTCACCCAAACTATATTTGGTATCAATGTTATACCTAACAAACCCCAACCTTTTTTATGCCGCGCCCGGTACCGGCATCAGCTGGGCGCCGCGCCAGTACCGGCATCAGCTGGGCGCCGCCATCTTTTTGATGAAACAGTGCTTCCGGTGACCTCACGGAATCACTTTTTCATCAAAAAGATGGCGGCGTAGCTTCCGATGAGCTTTTCGGGTAGAAATGGCTTTCTACCCGAAAAGCTCACGAGCAGCTAGCGCCGCCATCTTTTGATGAAAAAGTGCTTCCGGTGAGCTTTCTACCGGAAAAGCTCACCGGAAGCACTTTTTCATCAAAAAAAGATGGCGGCGCCCAGCAACCAGCGGACCGGTGGTTGGGGACCCCTGGTGTAGAGCATCGGCTGCAGCCTCACCAGGCCAGTGTCTTGAGGCAGAGAGAAAGTTGCACGTCTCCCCGAGCGTCTGAGGTGCATGCAGCATCAACAAGGGCCAGAAGAAGAGGCAAGTACAGGGCACCTTGCTCCCACTCTGGAATATGGAGCGAGTCTCCATCTGCCGCTGTCTTAGGCGAAGAGTGACTGGGAGGGGAAGGCAAGGGGCGGGCACAGCCAGTGGTGGGTTCAGCTGACAGTAAGTCACAGCAGGAGGATGAAAGAGCTTCTAGACTCTTGATTTAAATCACATGGTAAAAAGCACCTGAAGAAGAAGAAAGAACAACATCATCAAAAAACAAAAAAAACAATCCTCGCCTGTTGAAATGGTTCAAGAGGGAACACGAGAGAGAGAGAGAGAGAGAGAGAGAGAGAGAGAGGGAGGGAGGGAGGGAGGGAGGGAGGGAGAGAGAGAGAGAGAGAGAGAGAGAGAGAGAGAGAGAGAGAGAGCTATTCCCCACAGAAAAGAAAGCACCAGAAGCCACAAAACCTGGGTTGACGTGGCTGGGGTTGTCCTGTGACTGGGTGGGAGTGAGTGACATCGAATTGGCCATGCCCACCCAGGTTTTGTGGCTCCTGGTGTTTTCTATGGGAAATGGGTCCAAATGGTTCTGAGTGCAGACCCCTGCTCTGGGTGAATACAGGCATCTCTTTTCACCTTTCTTCTTCTCCTTCTCTCAGCCTCCTTATGGAAGGTACTGCTTGCTGGCTCCTCCTGTTTTTGGCCCTAGTAGCCAATCAACATTTTCAAAGGACTCTGCAGAATAGACAGTTGTAAAAACAAGACTAATCTTTGTCCTTCCCTCATCAACTTTGCCTCAGAACCTCTGAAGCTTTTGGTTTGAATTGCTGATTATACCTTCTTCATTCTTATGTCACCTACACATACTCATACCACAATCAGCCCCTTCTTTAAACAACTACTTTCTTCATTACTAGTTTTCAATTGACCCTATTTAATATTTTTCAGTTTCACCTCCTTGCATCTAGAAAGCTGTTTGTTGATGTGCTTCAGGGATGCAGTTCTGTAAGAGATACTAACAAGTGGTTAATCTTGAAAGGTGGCAGGTAGAAATTGCCCTCTGACAAGGTGAATATCATATTACCCTGTTTCTCCAACAATATGGCCTCCCCCAATAGGAAGTCCCAGCATGTTTTATAGGCATGAAATGAAATTAAGTCCCTCCCCCCAAATTAAGGCCTATATTAAAACATGCGAAATGGGGGAGAATGGTGGGGGGGCTTGCCGTTAGGAAGTACTTTTGTTGCACACCCGGATATGGTGCTGCCTGCGTTGACCCCGATACGAAGTGCCCCACCAACGCCAAGGTCAACATCCAAGCCGTCGCCACCCGCCCACCCAAAGATGCAAGGGGGGGGGGAATTAAGTCACCCCCGAAAAAACAACCTAGCCATTTTTTCGGGGCTCAAAAAAAAATAAGACCCGGCCTTATTATATGAGAAACACGGTATGTTTTAGTTCCATCTGGATAAAAAGCATAAGACTTTACATCAATATAATTTGTGTCACGTGTCTTCTGAAAGAAGTATCCCATCTGCTGTCTAACCTACATGTGGCGTCTTGCAGTAGTTAGAATGCTGATGAGTAGTTTTCATCTTCCTTATATTCTTCTCCATCTGTGTCCATGCTGTATTATCATTGTTCAATTACTGTGATGATTTGAATATCCATTCCCAACTTTTAAAATAGATTGGTTCCATATAGGGAATCATCCTGTATAGGATTTGTTGTTTGGTGAAATCAGCATGATCCTGAAGATTAATAATAGCTTGTGTTGTGATACCAGGCCCAAATTGTGGTGCTGACCTACAATAGTAATTCCAGCATCTAATGTTGTGCCCTTGTGTAAATTTTAGGCTAAAAATTATACAGCAGAATATATGAGTTTTATGCTCCCAATGGGAGCATAATAATGGCTTCTTTGGAAGTCATCATTAATGTCATTATTGGTCTTCGTTTTGAATAATTTCTATCTCAACTAGTAATGCATTTTGTAGACATGAGAAAATTTATGATTTCCAAGATAGTGGAAAATTATAGACTTTTACATCAGGTAAGAATTGTTGCTATTCTGCAAGTTTTATATAAAACGAATATTTGAATAGAACAACCTTCCAAGCTAATTGCAGGATTAGTAACAACTGTTTTCTTGCTCTGTTTCAGAGGGTTTGGCTGTTGGTGTTGGATTTGGTGCTGTTGGGAAGTCACCTTCTGCAACTTTTGAAAGTGCAAGGTAATTGGTGTGATTTTAATTTATTCACTGGTGGGATTTCATTAGCTGTAGTAGTTGCTCATTTCCATGGTTGATAATTCTGTATCAGAACAGTAAATTCTTTAACATATGCATACATTGCCAAAGTGTAGCTTTGATCTGCCTGCTGTTTTACACATATAGTGAAATAAACATTTGCCCTTCACTCCCGTCAGTTTCCCAGTTTCCAAATATCTGCAGCTTTCTGACCCTTTTGATCATCCTCTTATTTTATCCTCCCCAGGGAAATACATAAGTACACATAATTTTTATTTCTGATTTTTCTGTTTGCAATAAAATAGGGGGAAAGGAATATCTGAAATGGTCAAAGAACAGTGTCATTTCTGCTTTTTCCTTACATGTTTGGTTTGTTTTTTTAGTCATTTTCTAGTGTTCTAGAATTTAGCTCCTTAGTTCTCCTAGTCTCAACTTTTCATTACATGCAACATCATTATCCATGGTTGTATGCTGGGATTCAACCCCCACAAATAAGGTCAACCTATACTTTAAGACTTCATTTTGTACACAAAAGTTCACTATTATTTTCAACAGGTTGTCATGGCATATAGTAAAGAAGATTCCCAGGAGGGAGGTGGTGCATAGAGGCATGAGAGGCAATTCAGCCCAGACACTATATGTGAGAGAAAGAGGGTGAAGACAGATCCTTCCTAATAGTTCTCAGAATATATGGCAGATGGAGATAGTAGACTCTTCAATCTGGCAAGATTTTGTCCATAGGTGTGAAATAGTGAAGAACTTAGCTTGGAAGAATCACTACACGTCATTCTTGGTTTTGGGCTGAAAGCTAGATTATTTGAGTCTAATTTCTTAAAACAGTAGATGCAGGAAACAGGAGCCAACTATTCTACCTTATTAAACTAGCCTTTTAATATCTGAAATTCATATCTGAAAGACTGGGGGATTGTGGCAATACATTTACTACTGCCTGCTTATGTTTTATTGAGGTTAATATGGATGATGCAACTAGTAATGACAGTATAGTGTAAGTATAGGAGAAGAGCGGGTGGTAAAATTGTTAAGAATAGCAGGGTTCTTTTTCTCTCTTCAATTATGCCACAGCAATGGAGAACACGTTATGTGAATCCAAGCTGTGCTAGGAATGTTTACTGCTGAGGGCCTGCATCTATCTGTGTCTTCTAGACATTCAGGATTCCATCTAATATTTATCATGAAAAGCTGCCCTTCCTCAATACTAGGCAGAGCAATTCAAGCTTGAAATAATCAATGAAAAGATATAACAAAGTTGGGTTCACTTGAGTGTGGCAAAAGAACATAGATTTAAATGTAAAAATTGTCTACACAGAGACATAGTTTTCTTTGCTTTATTATCTCATTAAATATATTTTATCATTTTTATAGTAAGGCTGTTCTATCCAAACCCACCCATCCCTCCCAAAATACGCCTTTATCTTTTTTTAATAACTTGAGAAAATATAGTCTACTTTTAAATCAGAATTGAAAGGTTTTAGGAGGATTAGCACAAATAATTGGGCATTATTATTATTATTTAAATTGGTTATGGCTGCCCACTCCAGTAGACTCTAGCTTGAGAAGCAGATTTCAACCAGTCCGTTAAAAACAGACGGGGAAGGAAAGTTTAACCCTTGGAAAAATACATATGTGGTATGTAGAACCTGATCCATGTCTTGTTGAAACTGTTTAATATTCTATAAATAAAAAATAAAAAAAAAAAAAAATAAAAAAATAAATAAATAAATAAATAAATAAATAAATAAAAAATAAATAAATAAATAAATAAATAAATAAATATAAATATAAATTATATATATATATATATATATATATATATATATATATATATATATATATATATATATATATATATATATATATATATATATATATATATATTTGTCTTGAATCTAATTCCAAAAAGAAAGTCCTGAGACAATTTTCTGACAGCAAGAACATTTTCTCTTCAATTCCAATTCTACAAGAGGAGAAATTGTCTGAAATGTCCTATGTGTACTGACCTCATCAAAGCCCCTCTTGGTATCAGAATCAAACCATGTAGCACAAGAACTGGGTGCCAACACAGATGGACCAATTCACCCTGATGATTAATCAGGCAGCTCAGCAGATGGGTCAGAACTTTTTCTCTTTCCCAGGCTTAAAGTATGTTTTTGCAACCATTGGCTCTGTCTGGTTTCCCCAAGATTCTTTCCTTGGCTCTCTACAGGCTTTGTAATAAAAATCAGCATCTTGAATTTCACGAGAAGCTTATTAGGAGCCAATACAACTCATAAATTAGAGTGTTACATGAATGTTCCATACTGCAACCATAATTATCATCTTCAGTGTATTGTGGAACAATTACGTAGTTTTCAAGGGCAGTACTATGTAGAGCTCATTGTAATATTCCAACCTGGAAGTGATTAAGGCATGAATAGTGGCAATCAGGACTTCCATAACGGAGTTAGCAAAACTCCACTAAAAACTAAATAAATTGGCAGTGAGACACATTGTGCACAGGGGTGGGATTCAAATTTTTAAACAACTGGTTCTGTGGGCATGGCTTAGATGATGGGTGGGTCTTGGTGGTCATGTGACTGGGTGGACGTGGCCAACTCAACGTCACTCATGTCAAGGGGCGCTTCTCCTCGCCTGGCCTCTCATGACAGTGGGGATGCTGCAGTGGTCGTAAGTATGAAAAATTGTCATAAGTCCTTTTTTTCAGTGCCATTGCAACTTTTTTTAAAATAAAGTTTTATTGAGTTTTAACAAAACAAATAAAACATCTTATTTGAGTACAGCATTGTTCCGGGTTATCACATTTCCACACAGACACAATTTCATATGCATATTCATCTTTATGTATTCAACTTCATATCTTATTACTCTTTTTCCAACTTCTCACTATTTCTCCCTTTACTTCTCTTAATTTTCTTTTATGGTTATCTCATTTTCTTCTTATTCAATTGTATTTCTTTTACCTAAATTTCTATATATCTTTTTATTCATTGTACTTATACTTTCGTCTGTCTTGTTTACAACTTCATATGTTCTCTTCCAACATTCTTAAGAAGCAAAATTCCCCCTATGATTGCCAACCGAAGTGCAACACCTTTAAATCTTATTGTTATTATCATATGAAATCTCATTAAACATTGAATTTGTGCATTCTAAAATTATAACATTCAAATTTCTAATATCTATTTTATATCATGTAGATCTCATCATTCAGACTCTGCTTGGTACTTCCCTTGAAAATGTAAAAAAAAAATTCTAAAAACATAGCAAAAACAATATGTATATATAAACATTAGTAAACAAAATAGTTATTCAAAATCATTCTAGTACTGGTATGAACCTTGTAAATCTTTCACGTTTCTTTTCTTTTCTTTTTTTTAAAAAACAAGTTTTATTAAAAGTTTCAACAACAAACAAATCATTACATATTAAATCTTTCCCTGTCTTTCTACAATAATTTCCCCAATATTCTCATAAAACACAAACAAACACAAACAAACATAAAAAAATCTTTTAGTAAAGTACCTTGGCCCCAGTTACCTCTCTTTGCATGGGCTAAAATAATAACGCATATCACTCTTCACAATTCTATCTTATTTAATCCATCTTAATTAAATCATTAAATTTGTATCTTTTGCCCATTCATTATCCCTCTATCTCTTCTTATAATAAAAAGAATTTCTCCTGAAATCACTAATCAGAGTATGATGCCTTTCTATCCTCCCCTAAGTTAGTAAAATTAACATTCAACATAACAAATACCCAATTTGGTTCTGCTTGGTACATTCTATCCACCAAAAATGTTTAAATACATTGTATCCTCCTTTCCTTCGATATTTTATTACATTTTAAAAATCAATCATTATTAAAAACTTCAACATTTTAATTTCTTATTAAATCTTAAACCATTCTAATTTACTATTTCAAATATAAATGTTACAATACCATCTTCTGTACCTTAGCAGAATCTTTCTTACAGAAATTTATATTTCATCCTTTGTCTCTAAAAAAATCCCTCTTCTCCCATCCAATTTTAAAGCTTTGAGGCTTTTCTCCGCCTTTCCCCTTTCTTTCTTCCCCCACCAAATCTTCCTACCTCCCCTTCTTCTTCTAACCTCTGCCTTGCTGGGATCCCTTCTCTGTTGTGTTCCCTTTTTCTCTTGTTTGTTATCATTATATTTACTTTGCATCATATTTTTCTCTTTCTCAAATGTTTTTTAGATCTTAAGTCCTTCATTTTCCTTGCTCTCTTCCTTCCTTCTTCCTTAGATAAGTTTTGGGATTCAATGAAGATGGCGTCTTCGTCTCTTCCTTGTTGTTCTTCTTCCGTTTCCATCTGTTCCATTGTCTGTTGGTAATTGACCAGCGCCATTTCTAGAAATAGAAAAGCTTTTTCCATGCCATCTTTGCAGGCTGCTTTTGTTTGCTCATATTCATCCCTCAGGTCTTCAAAAGGAAAGCCATTATAAATAAATCTTTTCTTTTCTTTATTCCTCTTTCTTCTTACACCAACCAAATATTCCGAGAGAAAGGCAAAACAATCCCAAAATCCACAATCCTCAATAAATCCAAGCAAGCCAAAATTCCCCCTTCCTCTTCCAGGGGTGGTATCAAACAAATAAAAAAAGAGTCCAAATCTATATTTTAAAGCCTTATTAAGATTATATTTCTATCCTCAAGTCTTCAAGGCATCTCCTCCAACAAGATCCAAATTTATATATTTTCTTTATCCTCTCCCTTCCGGCTTAATTCCGTCGGGAGAGTAAACTTTCCTTTCAGCACCTCAAAATAGCCGCTTTTTTTTTCTCTTGTGGAAAAAATCATCAAAAAACCATCTTTTCCAGGAATTAAATTAGATAAATCTCAAAGCCCTGGGTCGACCAAGAAGAACTTTCACTTTCAATAACTTTCTCTTCTTCCTCCTGCGCATACTTGCCCGGCTGTCAACTTCTTTGTGGCGGCCATTGCGGACCGCCGCTGCACCGTCCTGGTAAAGGGGTTCTGCCGGCCAGGGAGGGTCTGCAACACCCCCAAACCCTTCCTCCGGATCCCCCTTACCTTCAGCTACCCCTGCAGGGCAGCCTTGCTCCGCACCCGTCCGGTCGGAGCCCCAAAACGCTAGCGCGGCAGAGATCGCGCAGCGCGAATCCCTACCGCCTTCATGAAGCCGACAAACCAGAAAAACCACGTTTCTTTTCAATATCTATCAATCTTTGAGAACAATTGAAATGTTTCCCTCCCTTCTTCATTATTACCTAACTGTTAGTAAGCATATCATTGGATAGTCATATAGTTTTATCTTATAAATTATTTACTATTAATAAGCAAAATAATTATTCAAATTTATTCTAATAACTGGTATAAATTTCCCCATGAATCTTTCACATTTCTTTTCAATATTTTATCAATCTTTAGAAACAATTGCAATGTTTCCCTCTCTTCTTTATTATTGCATTAATTATAAATAAACATACCATTACATAACAATACAGTTTTATCTCATAGATTATTTACTTATTTCATTTCTAACTCATTACAGTATTTTACTGTCACAACACTATCTTTTGTAACTTTGCAGAATCCTCACTTTTAACTTAATTTAACCATTGTCTCTGTGTTTTCTAGCTGAGCAAATACCTTTAATCCTAGTACGTTTCCCCTTTTTCTTTATTTCCTCTTTTTGTCCCTCATAACTTCTTTCCCTTTCTATCTTTCCCCCCTTTTCCTCATCCCCCCTTTTTATACCCTTCTCTCTCTAATTTTCCCTTCTGTAGTTTTCTTTTCTGCTTCTCCTTGCTGTTGTACTTCTTTTTCAGACTATTTTTCTTTTTGGCTGTTCCCTTTGATCTCAAACTTTTAACTCCTTTCCCCCTTTTTCCCCTTATTACCACACTTTGCATTATTTGATCATTGAAAATGGCTTCTTCTTTGTCCCGCCCTTCTTCTTGCTCTTGAAGCTTTTCCTTTTGCTTTTCATAGTTCAGGATCTCCATTTCAAAAAAATTCAAATACTAAGCCAAAGGATCTTCCTCCCCTTTCTGCATCTTCTTTCTGTTTTTTTAAGACTCATCTTCAATTCCTCCAGGAGTGATGGCATTTTAAACACTTTTGAACAACCACCCGATTGACTTTAAGTAAAAACAGAAAAAGAAAGAAAAAACCAATGGCAAAAACTTTTTTTTAAAATCACCAAATGATCCCAGACTGTTCCTTCTTGTTTCTTTCCTTTACTTTTCCTTTCCGTGGGTTACTGTATCTTTTAATAAGATTTCAGTTACAATGTATCCTTGGGAGTCTTTTCAAAGTTTCACTGTTAATCCTCTTTATTTTTCCAGGTGGCACTCCATTTTTCCATTATTCCAAGTCCCACCCTTTTGCCTCCACTCTTCTCCTTTTTGGGGCTTTAAAATGACCAAGAAAAAATCTTTATTCTCCTTTTAACACTTAGATTTCAGCTTAAGGTTGCCTATTAGTGTCAAAATAGATTAATATAAATTTCTGTCCATACCATTTGTAATTGTCAATATATAGGTTAAAAAAAAGAGTTTTTAACCTCCTTTTCTCTCTCCTTCGCCGCTTAAAGATCTTCTTTCAGAAGTATCCCTCTAGGTACTTTTAGATTCAAGGTACCTTGCTTAGATGTTCTCTGTTGTTTAGCCCGGTCTGTCCTGCTTTCCTCTTTGTCTTCCTCCTGCACAATCTTATCCAGTCGGGTTCTTCTTTGAGGTGGCCATTTCTGACCACCGCTGCAACCGCCTTCAGGGAAGGGAGTTTAGACCAGCCAAGGAGGAGAGATGCTGCTCCCCTCCACTCGGCTAGCAATCTCCCCCCTCTTCACAGGGTGGCTTCAGCCCCGAATCCAAAGGATTGGGGCACTCCAGCAGCGAGCACAGATCGAAACCATGCATGATCGTGGATTTCGATCTGTCACTGAAGAGACCCAAACCGGAAGTCAGTGCCATTGTAACTTTGAATGGTCATTAAATGAATGTTGTAAGTCAAGGATTACCTGTACAAAAATACAAAAAGGTTCTTTGCTTGCAAAAAGCTGCCCTAAATACCATGCAAGCCAGAGTTACAAATCAGGTAGGGTGCCAGAGCACCTTGAGGAATTAAGATAGTTACAATGCAATAATAACTATCACCAGCCAACTCTTGCCATAAAGTGAAACCCTTTAGCAGAAAGGTCATTTAAGCTCTCCAGAAAGAGCACACCCAGGAGAAGCAATCCTTAGATCCATTTGCTTAATACCAGCTAGTCTCACTCACCTCACAAGATACCCTAAGGAAATCATCCAGATTTAAGGAAAGATCACATGCCCCTGAGAAAGGCAGTAAAAAATCAGCGCCAAGCTTGCATCCTACCTCTTGGAAGTACACCCCAAAAGGACAGTGCCAAGAACCACTAAAGAAGTTAAGAAAGACCCCCTCCCCAGATAGAAAAAGAAACCATGAGACAGGAAAAAATTCAAACACAATACAAATAATTAAATCACAACAGTAGCTGTTGCTTGTTAAACCAATTACCAGAACAAATAGACACAGGAACTAACCAGATTTATCAACCCAGTTTCTTTTCAGGAACAGAGATCAACCTTTTTCATTCTAAACAAAGCTGAATAGGGAAAATTATCCCATCAATAAGCACAGAATTAAATGTCACCAAGGACAGAATTAAACTTCACCAAAAACCAGTTTTAGACCAAAACTCAGAAAGGGTATCTAAACTCACGTTTGAATATCAATCTTTCTAGCTAGCCAAGAAACCTCGCTGAATGTCAGTCATCTTGGTTCCTTGTAATTAAAAGCTTCTTTCTGGCAGCTCTGCTTCATTATTCAATTATTTCTGATCCCAAAGTGCTGATCCCTGCTGGAAGAACTTCAACAGGGGAGTATTTCCTCCCAACAGCAGTGTAAAAAGCTTAAAGCTTCTTCCCCTTTAAGAAAATACCAGCAAAGGAAAAAAAAAAAAAACCTCCTTCAGAGACAGTAAGTCTAGGCATACTGCCAAAAATGTAATAAGGGTGGAAAAAACCAAAAGATTTCTTTCAACAACCGGTTCTCCAAACTGCTTAGAAAGTTAACAACCGGTTCTAGCGAATAGGTGAGAACCAGTAGAATCCCACCCCTGTTTGTGCAAAATCTGACCATTTCACACAAGAATGTCCTGTTAAGACCCCATCCCTGCAAGATGACAACAAAGTCAAATAGTTCTTGAAAAAGGGACCCTATTGTAGGCACATGATCCAATGGCTCCAAACTGACTTGTCAGGAAATAAGTCCCAACCTTCACAGGCTCACAGATATTTTTGAAATCCACATTAATTTTAACTATTCCACCTTAAATTTGGGTCATGATCTTCTGGTTCTAAAAGTCTCATTGTTTCTCGGCATCATCCATTCTTTCATCTAGACAAAATAACAAGCAGCAAAATATAATAACATTGTATAATACAGTACATTTCCTACTCATTTGGGGGGGGGCACTTATTCTTTCCGTCCTCATTTACAGCCTCTTTCCGCCCTCATTTACAGCCTCTTTCATTTCATCATTCCACCAAACATTTTTTTCATACTTCTCATTAGCGTAATGTCAAACACTTTTGTAACATAATTCTTTCCATCCTGCTCCAAGCAACTTCCACATCCTTTTTCATTTCATCCATTTAGCAGTCATTCTGTTGAATAACCTGCCTTCTAATAGTTTAATTCTATTTCTATGCCACCCTCTGTAACAATAAATAAAAACAGAAAAAAATAGTATAAAACATACAACTGCAGTAAAAGAACAAAAGGCATAAACCTAGATGGTAAATTAAAGTAGCAACAACCTCCAGTAGGTTAAAAGGCCTGACAAGAATTGTTTTAAATCCCTCCTGCAGGCAACAAGGAAAGGCCAACCTTACCTCAGTGGACTGACTGTCTGCAGGACTGGTGTAGCAACATAAAAGGCATATATTTTCTGGTCTCATCACTTTAGTTTACTGATGGCAGTGGAGTGGGAGGAATGAGGACAAGTAGTGTCACTTGATAAAGAAGGACAAGCAGCTTCTGTCTGGAGCAGATGAACCCTAGTGTGTAGGACTCATACTTCTCCTGTTTCATCTACTTTCCTTCCAATTCTTTGTTTGTTGTTTTCCTTGTTAATTCTTTTCAGAAGATCCACTTTTAACGCTAATAGATTGGT
This sequence comes from Notechis scutatus, assembly GCF_049901735.1. NCBI lineage: Eukaryota > Metazoa > Chordata > Lepidosauria > Squamata > Elapidae > Notechis > Notechis scutatus. The sequence continues at coordinate 121,373,599 of NC_142010.1, forward strand.
CTGTCACACATTTAAAACTTTTAATTACTTCTGTACCTTTCACCAATTCCCTCAGGTTTTTTGTCATAAACAATCAAAACAGTCATGCTTCTTGATTTATATTAATTGCTTTTCCCTGGTTGCATATGAATAGACTTACATTTAAACTATGTGTTTGAAATTGGCCTTTTTTGAATAAAATACTCACCAGTCACCATTCTAATTCTTTCTTGGGTTTATGAATGACACAATTACTTTTCTATACTCTTTTGTTGTTCCCTTTGTCCATTCATACCTCTTAATGGACTATTTTCCCTCCTGGGATCACATTCACTTAGAATGCTACACTGGTTTCTCCAAACCTGACCTCTAGTTAACACTGTTGACCAGAGCATAACATACTTCTCTCTTTGTTTTGCAGACATATAACATACCTCTATTCTTCATTTTATTTCATTTATTAATTCCTGCTCTTACAATTGCCTGGCTTGGGATCAGGTTACCTAAAGGACCATTTCTTCACAATAATTTATTCCCATCCAATTCAATCTAGTAAATTGGGGGTGCTACAGGCCTTATTACCTAAGGAATGTCAGCGAGCAGGGACCATGAGAAGTACCTCCTCAACAGTAGACCTTGTCCATTGGAACATTTTTCCTCTGAAACTCAGGATGGCCCTAACTCTGTTAGTCTTCCGTAGTGCTCTGAAGACCTGGCTGTCTGCATGAACCTAAAGTTCTGAAAGTGTATGGAGCCTCAGTACTTAGATGCATTGTTAATTTTTATGCAATTTTTATGATAATTTTTGGTTCCCTGTATGTGTTATTTGCAACTGTTTTTAGGGTTTTACTTTGTTGTACTGTTGTTCACCACCCAACTCAATTGGATTAAGATGGGCAGCTATAGAAATTGAATGAATCAATGAATTCATAAATCTCCTATATCCCAAATTCTATCTTCCATGCTATGGTTGTCATGAGGTGATTCAGTAGCTACAGGTAGTCCTGACCTACAATAGTAATTGGGACTAGAATTCAAATTACCTCATTTCAAGCATGAGCAAAACAGGATAATTTCAAAATGAGGAGTCATTCAGGTTAATTGAGATAATACTTGAGGGCAGAACAGTCTGTTTCAAACTCAAAATGCTTCATCCCCAACTATTTGCACACCTGTAGTTTTGAGCTTTAAGTATCCTAGCATCTCAAGATGCTAAGCATAGAGGTTTGCATGTGCTGTCTTGGTGGATGCACCCAGAGTTTAGAACTCCTTGGCAACCCCTTTTATGGTTTGAAAAGTGAAAGTTGTTGTCTTCAGTAAGCTTTTTCCAACTTTTCTGCACTGAGAGGGAGATTTCATATGAACCTAATGGTGAACATTCTCCCTCTCCCCCCTCCCCCTTTTTATGTGTGTGTGTTTAGACTGATGTACAATTTATCAGTGGCCTGCTTTAAGGCAATGCTTTTAAATACATTTTTTATTAATTAAAAATAAGCATGCTATGGAGTTCAGGCATTTAGTGCTGTAGCAGGATCTCAAGAAAACACAAAATAATCAGCAGGCCGTGTAAAGCCAACCGACCTTTCCCTTTAAAATTCTCCTGTAGCATGAAAATTATAGAAGATGAAGAGTTCCAAAGTGTACTGAATGGCACTATAGCACCCTTGGCACACATAATGAGCTCTAATCATGGCAGACATTCAAGCATGGAAGAGCTTGCCATCCTTGAATGTTGTCAAAAACAAATATGATTAGTGTACCCCAGTTTCATTATACTGTAGGAAGAAATGCAGTTGCTCTAGAACTGTTCCATGCTTGAGAAGTTTCTTATATCTTCTTTTTATACTATTACTAAAACACTTGACCCTTTCCATGATAGAGTGTTAAATCATTATGCATCATAATGAAGAGGATTTATGTGGTTTTGAATCAATCCATCTTTTTGATTTACAGGTATGATCACTCTCTTCATGGCAATGATATATATACATTATGTAATTGGGGGTGGGGGGAGTGTTAACTACAAAATGTATGTATTTAAATTTGTGAGAACTTTTTTTTCTGCTACTTTCATCTGTCTTCCTTCTCCACCAAGCCTTTTGGTATCAGCATAGCTTTGCAAATTTTTCCTTAGTTCAGAAAGGCACCATACAGTGAGAAAGGAGGGGAAAATAATTGGGGCTTTCAACAAGCCAGGACTTGTGGTTTTCCCTTCCTCACCTCCAACTTATTACCCTATATTTGTTTGATGGCTACATCTGAGGCTTATTCCTTTCATAAAACCCTTTGAGCAACTGAGATCAAAAAAATTATCAAAAACCTTTGGAACAGATATGTTTTCCCCTCCCAATCCTCCACAGAATCATCAGGAGTTTGTGTTGTAGATTTGTGACTCACATACCTGATTTTTCTCTATTGGGGTATTAAACTATAATGTTTCCAATGTGCAGAATTCAGATGGTTGATGCAACTTTTTACCAAGCTTCTATTGATAACATCAGACAATTCCCTAGCTACCAACAGTAACACTGTTTTTTGAATTTCTCTCAAAAGCATACCTTTTAAAAAAATTTAAGACATTTTTATTTTTGGAATAAAGAAATACAAAGGGAAAAAGTCTGCGCTCGATAGTAATAATTGAATAATGAAAAAAACTACTGAGCATAAATAAAGCAGAAATAAAAAAACAGCCTAATACTTCCCCCCTTCCTTTCTGTTTATTTCTCCAACTGCTCATCACAGCCTACATGTTTGTATTTTTATTAGCAAGTTGTATTGCTAGTATTTATTTAAATACCTGTCCAGAGTGATTCAATTAATGAGATGGGGAGGATCAAAATGTGATATAAATAAATAAACCCATTAATGTATTATTTTGATTGGTCTCATAAATTTCTTCCTAAAAGACATAGTCCAGATGTCTACATTTGTCCTGCTGTGTAATTTATATCGGAATCATTCTTGCTTAACTTTGGTTAGACCTCTGTTATGAATATGTACTGTCAATTTTGCCATTGCTGCATATTCATCAGTTTCAATTTGCCAGTCTGATAACATTGGCAAAGTTGTTCTTCCAACGTTGTGCCAAATTTGTTCCTGCAGCTGCCAGCAAGATCAAGGATAATTAAATCACGCTGGGCTTGTACTTAAAATGAAGAAACCAAAGGAGAAAAGAAGCACATAGTCTTGTTGGTTGACAAATGAAGTTGCAATGAAGCTAGTTAATGAAGAGTAGCTATTTAGAAGTCAAAGAAACTTCAACTGTCCATTAAAATTACATTTTAATTTAATTTGGTGACAAAAAAGGGACATGTAACCCCATCCTTAATCTCCTAAACATGTTCAGAGTAAGGGGCTTGAAAAGAAGTAAAATGTTCATTTCATCCCCAGTGGGTGTTTAGGTAAGCAAGAACTGCAGCCTACTTTGGCTGATGCTCAACTGTAATTACCATACAGTGTCATGAGGTCTGGATTGAGGTTGATTAGGAAAAAAAAGAATAAAACAGCACCATTGTCTTGAAAATGATTTCTTGGTTATTATTCAGGAAAGCCCAAACATTTGGTTTCTTTTATGAATATGAGCAAAATATAGAAAAAAATAGCAATTTGCAAAGGCAAAAAAATTTACTGCACAGAAAAGGTGAAGACAAAAAGACATACTTCTTAGTTAGTGTTCAGAACAATAGGAAGACATATCCCTTTGCTCAATCCACCAGACTCTGAAGTTTATCTCAATACACCAGACTCAAAAGTTTAGCTGTTTTCTGATCATGTTTGACTTTGGAAATCTGACTCCCTTTCTGGTTACATGGGATAACCTATTGTGTTGTTTTCTCTCTCAAGTTTAATTCTGCTTAGAGATGGTAGTTGATCTTGTATAAATCACTCCAGCAAGTAAGAGACAATAGCAATTCCCTTTTAATTGTTGTCCAGGCAAGAAGCAATCTAGAACCCGAATCAAACAGAGAGGTACCTTATTTACAGGGAGAGAGTCTATGAGCTTTCTGTGTAAAAGGAACATTTCAAATGCACATATTATATATTCCTTACAATTTTCAGTTTTCAGTAATATTTTGCAAATGCAGGAGAATGGGAAAAATCCACTTTTTTTTAAAGGATATCTTTGTCAAATATCAGCTTAGGTTCCTTATACATTTCTGATAATGCTAATTCCTTTGGAAGATGATGAGATAATTCTCAAGGACAAATAAAAAGCTTTTGGCGAATGTCCTAGTCATTTTACCTTTGCATGTGTATGTATGTGTATGTGTGTATTCACCAGATTTCTTTAGTGTTTTGACAGTTTAAAGTCTGCCGTCGTACCGTAATATCCTTTGAATTGAATAGAATTGAATTATCAGTTCCATTTCTGATGTCCAGGGAAGTATAAAACACTATCTTAAACTTCAGAGATATCTGTAAAACTTGGTGTAAACAGGTTGGGGAGAAAACAGCTTTCAAACTGAGTATAAGATTGTGTGAGTAGAGCTTTTATGTGAAATCTCTAATTTTATAATGAACTTACAGATCAATAATTCTTGACTGGCAGACTAGCCCAAGTGATGGTAGCTATACAGGCAAGTTATAATCTCTGTATGAATTGTAGTTCTTAATTAATAGCAGTAGGCATATCTATTCTTTCAGCAACTGCATCTGGATTCAAATGTTCCAGGAGATTATTCTTTTTCTTGAACAAATTTAATTCTTTTATAGGAGGGGCAGGAGACAGGACAATACTTCATCTTAATTAAGCATTCATTGATTCTGAAATGAGCTGAGAGATACATGGAAGACAAGAATTCTGCCCTGAGCAAAATAGGTTAAAGAGAGTGTCATTAATAAATAAATGCTCTGGAAACCTGATCTGAACTTTAATACTGCTTAGAGTCATGCTTCTGGAAACATTTTGTAAAAGAGCAACCTTTATGATGCATATAGTGCTTTGATTTGAGAATTAGAAAAAATAGTCTCTCAGGAGTAATACCACACAGAATTACCTCCAAGTTGTGAGGAATTACCTGTAAGCTTCATAACTTCATAGCTCAATGCTTATCTGAATATTTTTTAAATCAATGCTTGGTTTCTTTCCATTTCGTTACCAGGAAATTTAACATAACAGTTATCAGACAAGGAGATTTTGGGCTTCAAGCACAGATTTATCAGGGTGAAATATTTTACCCAGACTAAGATGGGATTACTTCCTTGATCTGTTACTGTTGTACTGACTGACAGTCTTAATATTTATGTAGAACAGGACTAGGTAACTCTGAACGTTTGTGCCACTGACATTGTGCAGTAATCCACAAACCAAATGCGATATAATATTTGTTAGATTTTGTTCAGTAAACAAAATAACCTGGATAGGCTTCATGTCTTTAACAAAGCTCAGTTCCCCTAGTGAGGCAGTGAGCTGAAAACCTTTTCATAGTCCCTTTGGTGATGCCATTCTTTCATTCCCATTACATCCATTAGCTATTGACCCTCCCCCAAATACTAACCACTATTCCTGTCTTGGGGGTATCATTGTGACCAGCTTTCATTCCTTTATCAGATCTCAAGTTTCTGCTATCTCCTTGCCTTTCTAATTACCGTATATACTCGAGTATAAGTCGACCCGAATATAAGCCGAGGCACCTAATTTTACACAAAAAAACTGGGAAAACTTATTAAGCCGAGGGGGATTTTTTCAGCACAAAAAATGGGCTGAAAAACTAGGCTTATACTCGAGTATATACAGTACTTTTGCTCATCAGTTCCATGACAATAAGAAATGGAAAATCAATAAGTTACAGTAGACATTGTTTCTCAACTTAATAGTAATAGGACCTATTCCTGATGTCAGGAGAAAAGTTCCTTCATATTTCATAGGGCAAGCCTTATACTCTTGTCTTATTTAGTTTAATTTTAGTATTTTCATCCACTATCCACTCATGGTTAACATATACACACATATACATATATACCAGAGGTGGTATTCAGCAGGTTCTTACCAGTTTCTGACCAGTTCTGGAGAACCGGTAGCGGAAATTTTGAGTAATTCGGAGAACCGGCAAATACCACCTCTGACTGGAGATTTTACAGTATCCTTCCCCTGCCACACCCACCAAGCCACACCCACAGAACCGGTAGTAAAAAAAGTTTAAATCCCACCACTGGTATATACATACACATACATACATACATACATGCATACGTACATCTGGAAATGGTTTGGAAATAAGGATTGAAATTCATGATCAAAAGAAAGACTGGGCATGAGTATGAGCTGACTGTTTGCCCTTGAACTCTCAGGCCTATACCAGGGTCCCAAAAGTTGGCTTACAGAGGTGTTCAGTATATAACTCCCATAAAGACTTTAGGCTTCCTCAGTTATTTAGTCAAAACTCTCTTTTTTTGCATCATAGGAGCATGCTTTAGTTCTCTTGCAGAATTCATTCATTCTCCAAGTTTCTAGCGTACCTTTGGTTCATCCAGTCATACGGGGAAGAAGTTGAAGTCTTTAGATTGGTACAATATATAAACTCAGCACAAATAATTCTTGTTTATCGACTACTCAGTCAACAACCATTTAAAGCAGAGGTGTCAAACTCAAGGCTCACAGGCCGATTCGGCCTGCGATGAGGCAGAATCCTGCCCGCATGGCCATCCTGGAAATTGTAAGGGTCCGGCCCGCATCACTTCAGCCTGACCCTCGCATCCCAGCAGGCATGCATGCGCACAGGCCTAGATCTGCATCGCCACTTGCAGAGCTGCCCCCCCACCCCGCCCCAGCTTACCTGAGTGTCCTGCCAGCCAGGTACTGAAGTGCCACAACTGCCGCCATAGCGAGACAGAGAGAGAGGGGAGCGGGGCTCTCCAAACTAACTAACTCTCTCTCTGTGTGTGTGTGTGTGTGTGTGTGTGTGTGTGTGTGAGTGTGTGAGAGAGAGAGAGAGAGAGAGAGAGAGAGAGAGAGAAAGAGAGAGAATGCTATCCCTGCTTTAGTAGGGGCACCCAAGCTGCTGCCAGTAGCGTGGGTGACTGCCACCTCTCTCTGTCTTGCCCCATTTGCATGCAAGCATGCTCTGTGGGATGAGGTTTCATTAAGTAGTTAAGTAGAAAGTAGTTGAGGAGGAAGGGAGGAGCAGGAGACTGCCAAACACTTTTTGTGCCAAGAATGAAAGTTTCTGGGTCCCTGACTCTGCAAAAGATGACGGGTATCTGAATCTGTGTGATATTATAGCACCCAGAAGCGTCCATTCTCGACACAAAAAGCATTTCCCAGCCAACTCTCCTCTTTGTTCTTCAAAGTAAAGGCAAAGAAACAGAGAAACAAAGAGAGGAGACATGTTTGCAAGGTAAGTGAGTCCTTGTGGCAGGAAGGGAGGGAGAAGCATGAAGTATCTTAGTGGGTCGGGGAGGCCTTGAGGGCCTGTTCTAACACTAGGCCCTCCTATTGCCTACCCCACCCTGAGATACCTCATGCGCACATTGGTATTCTTGAATTGTGAGCTCTTAGGAAAGTATTCCCTCCTTGTGTGTTGCAATCAGCTATTTCCAGTGGGGAAAACAGGACAAGGAAAGAAGGGAAGAGAGCAAGGAAGGAAAAAGAAGGAAAAGGGAAGGAAGAAGAAAGAAAGAATAAAGAGGGAAGGAAAAAGAAGGGAGGGAAGGGAAGGAAGGAAGGAAGGAAGAAAGATTATAATGAGACAGAGTGAAAGTCTGAGGTAAAACCTGCCTTAGCACTTGGCCACCAGCAGCCCTGGCTGCCTTTTGTCATCCTCTTGTCCCCTCCTCCTGACCTTTCCTGGTGGCCACCCATCCTATCATGACGATGCTTTGGTTACAAAGCCGGGTCTCCTTGTAAGGAGATGGAGTGGGCCTCCCTCTGACCTACACACTTTGTCCTCCCACACACACCATGAGCAACCTGGCCAAGGAGAGCAAGCACAGCAGCAGTGGGAGCTGGCCACACCCACCATGGCCACGCCCACCCCGGCCATGTCCATCCTGCTAACCCTAAGTCAATCACAATCCTGATGTGGACCTCAATGAAATTGAGTTTGACACCCCTGATTTAAAGATATAATGGCACTGAATAAGGGAAACGTATGACTGGTCTTCATAATTGTGGCCATTGCAGCATCCACCATCACATGATTTCCAATTTGGGCATTTGCAATTGTGATGGTCGCAGTTATGATGGCCACAACATGCCACAGTCACACGACCATTTGCAACCTTCCCTGCCAACTTTTGACAAACAAAGTCAATGGGGAAGCTTTCAGGAGGTCACACAAATGGCACTTACATGACTGTTGGATGCTGCAACTGCATAGGATTTGCCTAACAATGGCAACTGGGACTGCTGGAACTCCTATTGTAAGTTTGCATGGCAACATGACATCATGCTTTACAACCATGTTGCTTAGCAGTGGAGTTCCTGGTTCCCATGACTAAGCAAGGACTACCTGTAGATAAAGTCAGATTTCTCCTACTCAGTCAGGTGATAGATTCTGTGCTTGCTTATTAAACTGTGTCAGTACTTTTACCAGGATAAATAGAGTAGACTTAGAAGTTCATTAATGTCTTCTAGATATTGGCTATTTTTGTTGGGAATTCTGGATGTTGGAGTCTTGTATATTTAGCCTACACAATCAAGGGGTCATGCTTGTTGCATACACATAAAGATTCCTTTTTGGTTGATTGGCTTCTTGTTGATGTCAAGGGGTAAGCGTAGTATCTGAATATTTGTCATCAACAAATATGCAATTTTTCTGATATAAAGAAAGAGCTCTGAGATCTTTTTTAGACCACAACAGATTGCATGTCCAAACCATTTCAGTAACACCAGTAGGAGACTATCTTAAGAGTATATTTATTATTTTAAATGCAAGAAACTCTATGTTATAAAAAGAGTATATGCAATATAATGTATAACACATCCAATACACTTCTTGTATACTGCCCAGAGTCACTGTTTCATGAGTTGAGCAGTTATATAGATTTGATAAATGAATAAATAAATATCTCTTGTGAATCTTGTTACATAGTTTACATAGTCGATTTTATATTTTAGAGACTTTTGAAGCAAACAATTTAAGAAAGAAAAGAGAAAAGAAAATGCAAACCTGAAACCAGAATTGTTGTCTAACTTAATTAAAACTTTAAAAAAATATCCACATTTTATATCCCACATATTATTTTCTATATTTTTGAAACATATGTTTAGAATTAAATATACTGGTTTGATGATATCTTTGACAAATTGTTCTCACTTTTCACTTAGAAAACTTCAACTGTCAACGTGGATTTAATTTTGAAGATTTATATGTATGCCATAAGTCATGTCTCCTATCTCAAGTTAAGGAATGACAAGTTCATTAGTTGGAAGCTTAGCTTCACAGGTCATTTTGAAATTGTCATTAGAGACCCTCCATAAAATATCAGGTGTAAGTCCAAATACTTGGTTAAGTATAGAATGTGACATATTTCTTTCTTAGAGACTACAGAATGACTACCAGTTTAGTCCTTATGATCATTCTAAATTAACATGGGGGAATCCAGACTTGGAAATGTCAAGACAGTGTTTTTGAAAGTGATCAAAAATGGAATGAGACAGGATATTGAAGATTAAAGGTTTAGAAAATATTTTGTTTGTTGTTTTAATTTGAGGAGATGCAATATAAGCCAAAAATTGCAGAGGAAAATACTTTATATTATGCTCTGGCCCCTAAATGCTTTACAATCATCACTAGTATAATATCGGATTTGTGATTTTTAAATTTTTTCATGTCATGTAAAATTGAGTGTATGGGACTTTTGGGCTGATAAAAGAAGGAACCAAAATAAAAAACCCAGTTCGCTCACTCATTTTCAAAGCAAATCTTTGCTTTTGAAAAAATCAACAAAAAGATGAGAAGTCTATACAAGGGTGGGATTCCACCGGTTTGGACCGATTCTATAGAACTGGTTGTTATGATTCTGCGCAGTTTGGAGAACTGGCAAATCGTGCCTCTGGCTGGTCCCACTGTTAGTGTTCCAGCAAACCTCCATTCCAATTAGTAACTCCCAGACAGGCATAATCTCAAAAGTACCTTTATTAGAATAGCAACTGGCACATCTGTGGAATCTCAAAACTAAAAGTTTCCCGGACTTCCCACAATGTCCCAAACTACAATTCATCCCCTTTTCTCATCACATCACATGGGCCAATCACGATCTGTCTCAGTGTAAGATCATTTTTCTTTGCTGTGCAACACTTAACAACCTTGAACAAAGAAAATAATTTTATTTTATCTACTTAGAACTACTCATTTGAAATCACCCCCCCTCCCAACTTCTCAGGCTATGTGGCAGCGTGGAATATGGCTTCCAAAGCTGACACCCACCCCTCTTTGGCTGCCCTTCCCCTCCCCTCCCCTCCCAGTCAGTCTTTATCGCGCACGCCCGGCATCGCATGCATGCCCGACATAGCTGATTGCATTCTCCCCTGCCCAGTCACTCCTTAAAGTATTTCTTTTTTCCCCTTCTCGATGATTCCAATGATCAGCTGTGCCGGGATCCCCCTCGCTATCTTACTGCTTTGCCCAGGAGGCTTCCTTGAGGCCCAGGAGGCAAAAGGGGACATGGGGGGCGGCACCCCCTCCGGCTGCTTTTTTTTGCCTTCCTGGGCCTCAGGGAAGCATTCTGGGAACAAAAACGCCCTCCCAGGAGGCTTCCTCAGGCCCAAAAATGGAGCGTGGGGTTTGCCCCCAGCTCCATTTTTTGCCTTCCTGGGCCCCAGGGAAACATTCTGGGAACAAAACGCCCTCCCAGGAGGCTTCCCTCAGGCCCAAAAATGGAGCGTGGGGGTTTGCCCCCGGCTCCATTTTTTGCCTTCCTGGGCCCCAGGGAAACATTCTGGGAACAAAAACGCCCTCCCAGGAGGCTTCCTCAGGCCCAAAAATGGAGCGTGGGGGTTTGCCCCCGGCTCCATTTTTTGCCTTCCTGGGCCCCAGGGAAACATTCTGGGAACAAAACGCCCTCCCAGGAGGCTTCCCTGAGGCCCAAAAATGGAGCGTGGGGTTTGCCCCCCGGCTCCATTTTTTGCCTTCCTGGGCCCCAGGGAAACATTCTGGGAACAAACGCCTCCCAGGAGGCTTCCTCAGGCCCAAAAATGGAGCGTGGGGTTTGCCCCCGGCTCCATTTTTGCCTTCCTGGGCCCCAGGGAAACATTCTGGGAACAAAAACGCC